>NC_057812.1:320413894-320432523 GCF_018294505.1 Triticum aestivum
AACAGGACCTTGTGATGTGGAGGGCTGGATGAACAGTAGACGGTGGAGGGGTGCCCGTGGAGGGGTGGTTGAATAGGACCCCGTGGTGTGGAGGGCTGGATGAACAGTAGACGGTGGAGGGGTGGTTGAACAGTAGCCGATGGAGTAGCGCACGGTGGAGGCTGGATGAACAGGAGCCCGTGGATGAACAGTCGTAGGGGGAGGCTGGAGGAGGTCACGGTGGATGAACAATAGCTCGTGGAGGCTGGAGGGGGTCGACGGTGGAGATGAACAGTATCCCGTGGAGTCCCGTTTTGCGGTACGCCACACCCCTCTCGATGAACAGGGCCCCCGTTTCGACCGTAGCGCTCCAACACAAATCCGTTTCCTCCATTTTGCGGTACGCCACACCCCTCTCGATCAACAGGACCCCCATTTCGACCATAGGAGGTCCGTTTCCTCCGTTTTGCGGTACGCCAGACCCCTCCCGCTGAATAGGATCCCGTTTCGAACGTG
The DNA here is from genome assembly GCF_018294505.1 of Triticum aestivum. Lineage (NCBI taxonomy): Eukaryota > Viridiplantae > Streptophyta > Magnoliopsida > Poales > Poaceae > Triticum > Triticum aestivum. The sequence goes on from NC_057812.1 coordinate 320,414,390, forward strand.
GCCGATCGAACACAAGGCCGTTTCCTCCGTTCTGTGGTACGCCAGGCCTCGTTTCCATCGCCTGTTCCGTCCAAGCCCTCCCGATGAACACGACGCATTCCGTTGCCTCCTCATGAACACGACGCATTCCGTTGCCTCCCCATGAACACGACGACGACGCTATTTCTCCGTTCCGACCCAGCCATGTACACGAGCCCTCGCCGTACGTATGCGTGAGTAGGCGTTCGAGACCCCGCCCGTATGTACACATACGTGGCCGTATTTTCTTTCTTGCACCCTGGCCGTTGTACGTACGTGTACATGCTACGTGCGCGCCTCTACTATGACACGTGCGCGCCTCTACTATGACACATGCGCGCCTCTACATCGACCAGTATGTACGTACACGTTCGTGACCAGAATGACAATGCTACGTACGCTTCGACCAGGTGGATCTCGACTGTCAGGCACTTCCTTGCGTGCGAAGATGTAGCTGGTCGGTGCCAGCAGTCAGGGGGCGAACCGTTTTGTTTTTTTGCCCGGACGCACTTCCTTGCGTGCGAAGATGTAGCTGGTGGGTCCCAGCAGTCGGGGGCCTGGTGGGTTGTAATGCCCCGAGACCGATGTGCCAGGTGTCTTCCAGTTATTCGTTGTCATTGCCATGTCATTTGCTTGCGTGTTGCATTTCATCTTGTCATCATGTGCATTGCATCATCATGTTTTCAAAACCTGCATCCGTCCGGGTTCCCCCAGTTCCGTCTGTTGTCCGTTCTGAGCCCAGACACACTTGCACGCGCCCGCGGCATGTCCGAAATAGTATTTTATAAGTGGCTGGAAAATGTTCTCGGAATGGGTTGAAAGTTGGCGTGTGGTCTTATTTTAGTGTAGATAGACCGCCTGTCAAGTTTCATCGCATTCGGAGTTCGTTTGATAGTCCAACCGTTAAATATAGCGGCAATAGTAGCCGGTCTAACGTCGGACGTTTTCGGTCTCCGGAAACAGTCGCCGGGCCTCCCTCTCTTCTCTTCTCTCAGCTCGAGACCGTCTACACAGCTCACTACCTACCGCCAGGTCCAACCTAACCTCTCTCGTCAGCCCGCAGCCTCCCTCGCGCGCGTCCGAAAGTTGTCCCGGATCCTACCCGAGCAGTCGTCACCGTTGTGTCCGGATCATCCCCAAACATCTACAAAACGTCTCCGTTTTCTTATTTGGACTTCCTAGCTATTTTATTCGCGATCGTTCGATTGCGATCGGAGGGACAATATACCCCTAAGTCAACCCACTTGCTATATATATTAGCCTAACCTAGACCAAATCCCTAATTCCTAGGGATCCTCCCAGCCGCCGCCGCCGCACTCATTCCCCACCTTGGGATCCTCTCATTCCCCCCTGCACCAACCATCAGCCGCACCCAGATCCAATCCATCCACGCAGCCCCGCGCCCGAGCTCTTCTCCCTCCCAATGCCTCTTCCTCCTTGCTTCGCTTAAGTCCAAAGGAGAGGAGCTCCTTCTCTGCCCCGGCGAACCTCGACGCCGAGCACCAGCAGGAATTGCTTGCCATGGACCCTCCTTGTTCCTCTCTCACCCTTCATCCTTTTTTCCCTCTCTGGTTCTCCCCTCACCTCATCTCTCTTTGCTCTCTTCACAGGAGCACACCGGTGTCATGGAAGTCACCGCCGGCCTACGCGTCGAGCTCCGCCACCGGAGATCCCTGTCGCTGCCTCCATTCCCGTGCCGTTCCCGCAGTGCCCCTGCTGCGCCACCGTGCGTCTGCCGTCCACGTCGGTGACTGCAGCGCCCAACCATGGCGTCCAAGGAGCCCTCCTGCCGCCGCCTCGCCAGCCTCGCTCATGCCCAACACCTCCTCCACCCCGCAGCCGCGCCTCCTCCAGTCATCTCCTTGCTGGTCCGCGCCCCGGGGACCCGTTGATGAATGCTGCCATGCCGTGCGCCGCCTCCTCTGTTTTCTGCGCCCGCTCGAGCGGGGAGGACGAGCGGTAGTGCATATGGGCCCTTTGCATCGCCTTCAGGCCCAGCGCCATGCCTCCTCTATTTTTCCTACCGGCCCAAGGGGCCCATGGGTGAGTAGCCTTCCCCAGCGCCTGTTTCGGTTGGGCCAGCCAGATCCAGCCTGCTATGTTTTTTTTCCTGTCCAGTGATTTTAGTAATTATCCAAAGTTTACGGTTTTACAGAAAACCCCCTAGTCTTCATGCATATAAAACTTATAAATAATGCATCATATGTAAAAACTCTATATATGAAACATGCTTAGAATTTTGTGTAGATTCATATTGTGCAACTTTCATCCATGTTTCATATGTTTAAAATGGTGTTTGATTAAATTTGCTCCTATGCCATGTTAAAATGCTTTAATTCATAACTAAATAACCGTAACTCCGAATTTAATAAACTTTATATGTAAATGGGGTGGAAAAATGCCTAGTTTAACATGGTGGCTTTACTTGGCATGTTTAACAACTATAAAATATGGTTTAGGGCAGAATAGTACCAAACCTAATATATGCATATGAGGAGTTTCCGGAAATTGTTGTTCGTTGTTTCCGGCCTCATTTAAACTTGACTAGATAGGTAGTTTTCTTTGCTTCACCCTCTTGCCATGTTTAACAACATTTAATATTGTTGGGTACATAAACAAGATCAAACTTAATAAGTCACGTGGTGTTTCATCAATATGCAACGGATTTGCATATTGAGCTCCACTTAATTTGTAGTATTGCTTGTGCATTTTGCATGCCATTTATCATTAAACCGGACATGCATCATACTTGTTTGCGCATCGTGCCATGCTTATGTGATGTTTGTTCACCATGATTGTTTGCTTCTTTCCGGTGTTGCTTCTTCGGGTTGGTTCCGATAACATCGTGTTGTGAGGATTCGTTCGACTACGTCCGTTTGTCTTCTTCATGGACTCGTTCTTCTTCCTTGCGGGATCTCAGGCAAGATGACCATACCCTCGAAATCACTTCTATCTTTGCTTGCTAGTTGCTCGCTCTTTTGCTATGCCTATGCTGCGATACCTACCACTTGCTTATCATGCCTCCCATATTGTGAAGCCAAGCCTCTAATCACCTTGTCTTAGCAAACCGTTGTTTGGCTATGTTACCTCTTTGCTCAGCCCCTCTTATAGCATTGTTAGTTGCAGGTGAAGATTGGAGTTTGTTCCATGTTGGAATATGGATATTTTGTTGGGATATCACAATATATCTTATTTAATTAATGCATCTATATACTTGGTAAAGGGTGGAAGGCTCGGCCTTATGCCTGGTGTTTTGTTCCACTCTTGCCGCCCTAGTTTTCGTCATATCGGTGTTATATTCCCGGATTTTGCATTCCTTACGCGGTTGGGTTATAATGGGAACCCCTTGACAGTTCGCCTTGAATAAAACTCCTCCAGCAAGGCCCAACCTTGGTTTTACCTTTTGCCACCTAGCCTTTTTCCCTTGGGAGTCGCGCATCCCGAGGGTCATCTTTATTTTAACCCCCCGGGCCAGTGCTTGTCTAAGTGTTGGTCCAAACTAGAGCCCCTTGCACCGCCACCTCGGGGAAACTCGAGGGCTGGTTTTAGTTGTACGGATTGCTTATCCGGTGTTGCCCTGAGAACGAGATATGTGCAGCTCCTATCGGGATGTCGGCGCATCGGGTGGTCTTGCTGGACTTGTTTTACCATTGTCGAGGATGTCTTGTAGAACCGGGATACCGAGTCTGATCGGAATGTCTCGGGAGGAGGTCTATTCCTTCGTTGACCATGAGAGCTTGTAATGGGCTAAGTTGGGACACCCTGCAGGGATTTGAACTTTCGAAAGCCGTGCCCGCGGTTATGGGCAGATGGGAATTTGTTAACGTCCGGTTGTAGAAAACCTGAATTTGACCTTAATTAAAAATGCATCAACCGCGTGTGTAACCATGATGGTCTCTTTCCGGCGGAGTCCGGGAAGTGAACACGGTGTTGGAGTAATGTTTGGCGTAGGTTGTTCTAGGATCACTTCTTGATCATAGTTTCTCGATCGTGTTTTGCCTTCTCTTCTCGCTCTTATTTGCGTACGTGTAGCCACCATATATGCTAGTCGCTTGCTGCAGCTCCACCTCACACCTTTTACCTTACCCATAAGCTTAAATAGTCTTGATCGCGAGGGTGTGAGATTGCTGAGTCCCCGTGACTCACAGATACTTCCAAAAAACCAGTTTGCAGGTGCCGTTGAACCGTGCAGATGACGGAACCAAGCTCAAGGAGGAGCTCGATGATGATCTTGTCCTTTATGTTGTTCTGTTTCCAGTTGATCAGTGGAGGAGCCCAGTTGGGGTCGATCGGGGATCTGTGTAGAATTTGGGGTAGTCTTCTTTTATTTTGGTTCCGTAGTCGGACCTTGATTGTATTGTTTGATGTAATGCTTTATTCATGTAATTGGGTGAAGTGGGGATTGTAAGCCAACTATGTATCTCTTTCCCTTATGTATTACATGGGTTGTGTGAAGATTACCTCACTTGCGACATTGCTTTCAATGCGGTTATGCCTCTAAGACGTGCTTCGACACGTGGGAGATATAGCCGCATCGAGGGCGTTACATGGGTCCTAACAGTCAGGGGGGCGAATCGTTTTTTTTTGGACGCAGTTCCTTGCGTGCGAAGATGTAGCTCATGGGTCCCAGTAGTCAGGGCGAATCATTTTTTTCACGAAATACGGTGGCCCGTCTGGTGGGTCCCCGCTGTCAGGTGGAGGAATAATTATTTTGCGTGTAACAAGGAGGCACTTCCTTGCGGCTGTCGTGGACCCAACTGTCAGCCTCTCCACTTACAGTACTCTTCCGATGGAAGTCGGTCGTTGACCACGTTGACCACGCCGCGCCGAGAGCACTAGGGCGGTGGTCTGGACGATGGCGAGGCCTAGGAAGGGGACGACGCAGAGCCGAGGAAGACGCAGCAGTGGAAGCCCGCATGGAGAGGAGTACGAGGGTTCACTGGTTCGGCTGCGGTGTGGGTAAGTAGAGGGATGGCCTGGCCAGCCGTGGGAGTAGTACAGGGCGGTGAGGCCTCCGCAGCATCACAGCCGGCCATGGGAGGCAGGAGCACGCGAGATGACCGACGCTGCTTTGGGCGGCTGGAGCAAGAAGACCAGAGGTTGAAGAAGCACTACGGCCGTTGGATGGACATCGTACGATCACTGCAGCTAGAATCGTTTATATTGACTAAGTTGACAAAGCTCTTGATACGCGTTAACTTAGTATGCCCACAGCTCGGATTTGGCAGAGAACATATAGCCCATTTGCGATTTGTAAGAATGTACATCCCATTTTTTAATTCTAATGGAATTTACTACAGCCCATTTATAATTTTTTAAAAGTACAACCCAATTTCTAGCTAGGACAACGATTAATAATTTCAAACAACCACTCAAAACAGAATTCAAAAAAAATTCCCACATTTTGATGGGATCCGAAATATTTGTATCCGAAATTTCTAGTCAAGTTAAATATAATTTCAAAATAAAGTTGTATTACGTTAAAATCCAATGAAATATTGCACGCGCAACAAGTAATGAAATTAAAATTTCAAATTCTAAAAATAATATATTTTTCAAACTAACTACGTGTTTGGTGCATAGTAACTGTCCAGTTATTATAATTACATCCCATTTATTATTTCTTAAAGTCCATTTTCTTGTGAAGCCTAATGCATACCTCCTAGGAAAGTTTGCAGCCCAGCGGGGTGGAGAATAACAAGTTGACCCAGATATTGTGTACAACTGTCGGCCCAGTTGCATTGCTGATGTTGAAAAAAAGCTATTTTTTATACACGCATTAATTTTTTTTGTATAGATAAGGAACATTTTTATACAAACATTTAACAATTTTTAAATACATGATTAACACTTTTTAAAACATATTTTTTAGTCAACAGTGGGCCCACAACGAGCGGAGGAGGTCACAATACACATATTTTTTAAATACATGATTAACACTTTTGCAAAAACAATTAGCCCACAGCGAGCAAATTAGCTCCAGTCGGCCCACAGTGGGCCGACAGGGGCCAGTCGGCCAGCTATAGGCCGACTGGAATCCAATCGGCCTGCTATGGGCCGACTAGGCCCAGTCGGCCTACAGCGGGCGGACGGTGTATTATTTTTGAAAAAAAAATTACCCAGCGTAATATTTATGAAAATTAATAAAAAATGTATTATTTAAGAAAAAATAGCGAAAAAGGCTTGTGTAGTACAGTACAACCTAACATGGTTACTCAGCCCACATTCAGCGACGCCGGAAAGGCCCAAACAAGGCTTCTGTATAACTTTTTGAAGTCACTGAGCTCAATTAATGACTTAAGAAAAAAGTTAGATTAGAGTGGAACCTAATTAAAAGCTGTCACGAGCAAATAAATAATTCAACGGGTCCCACTTGTGCGTGTGTGCGTGTGTGTGTGTGTGTGTGAGAGAGAGAGAGAGATAGAGAGAGAGACCCATCGACCGATGCTCGTAAATACATCTATTAGCCATATGCATTGCTGATGCTCAGTAACAACTTATATAGTTGACACAATCATAAAGAACATCATAGCACACTGAACTTGCATACAAAAGTTTCACGCAGGCGACACAATTAGGATGGAAGCAGTGGATCGCTACGGGAAGGGCTATGTTGAAACCAATGAAGTCGTACATAACGGTTCATCGTCTTTATCAATGACGGGGAAATATCTTGAATGTTGTGCAAAAAAAACAGATAGACAACACAATAAGTTCTCCTAGCACATTAAGTTGATGTACAACCCTTTCTAAAAAAAGTTCAGGTACAAAATTAGAACAGGTCACAATCAAATGTACTGGCATATCCATGCTTCACACCCATAGCTCGGATTTAACTAGTATTTGACAAGATTCAGTTGTTACCTCAAATTAGAGCACATCCAGGCAGCCAGTCCCGCCTCTTCTCCCAAAGAAGCAGTGGCCTCCGCCGCGTGATGGAGTAGGCCCTGTGCCATCCATCGTTCCGAGCAACACGGGGAAAGTCTGACATTGACTCCTGTAATGGACGTCGTCGACGGACCCTGGCACCAGCGGCAGCGGCAGGACTTTGATTGATGGATTGACCACTTCTTCGACATGCACGAACACTCGATACAGGTACATCCCTAACGTGGTCCGCGGTGGCCTTGGTGGCGACGAATAGTACAACCCCGGTTCCTGCACCGGTATCTCAACACCAATCACCTTCGGTATGGTGGATGGCTTCTTCATCCATGCCATAACCGTCAGAGCCCAGCTGTCTAGAGGAACAAATACTTATGAGCTCACCTCCAAGGTCGTTGATAAGCTCGTTCATGGACTCGCTGTTCCAAGAACGTCGAGGCATGCCGTGGAAGGTAAGCTTTGTTAAAAACGCAAGCTCAGAGGGCACCGAGCCCCATCCTAGGTGCCATTGATCAAAGCTCACCAGCGCACCATCGCAGAACAAACGCCGGGAAGATTCAAACACACAACTGCAATCGAAAGTTGTCCGGAACCTGACGAAGAAATCAGTCGGTGGCGGATAGACTTCGACGAGCAAGTCACTTATTTGGATGCCGTGCGCAATGCCAAGAGCTTTGACAAGGTCATCCGACGAAACGGGAGGCCGGTCGCCGTTGATGGTTACCATCAGCACTTTGCCGACAAACTGGTCGTCAAGCGCCGCCATGCCACTGTTGAGCGACAGCACGCAGTGACAGAAGGCAGGACGGACCTCAGGATCTCCGGCTCGGAGATCCGCGTTGACCGGCGACATGATAGTGCGCTTGAGTACAGGGAGTACAGGAGGGGGATTTGGGGGAACTGGAGTAGGAATCGAGATTCCAGAGGTGGGGGAGGGGCGGGAGACTGCGGATGAAAAGGTAGCATGAATTTCGAGCACGCGCCAATATGCTCTCGGCGCGCAAGCGCACAAAAACACCGGTGGCACCCACATGTCGGCCTAAGAGTCCTTATTCATTCTTTTTTAGAGAGCTCGGCCTTTTTTTCAGGATCTTTTGAGAGCCCGACCTGAGAGTCATAATTGACCTGTTTGGCATTGCGTTACTACTCGGCCCATATTCAACGACGCCTCACTAGCCCAAACAAGTGTACATCATCGAAAAGACATTGAGCTCAAATTATATAACTTAAAAAAAGGAGATATACTCTGAACACTGGAGAATGGTGATGCCCTCATTTAGCCCACCAGTAGTTCGAGACAATAAACAGTTCAAAACAACGATATATACAACATTCAAACACTGACTAGTGACTACTAGTTACATAAACAGCAAGACATGATAGTTCATAAGAAGTCTTGCTACACCACCAAAACGCACCCATCTGCAGTGCTCAGACTCTCGTGATCCAGACAAGAATGACATTCTAAACAGAAGCAACTATTACATAGTAAGAGTGACATAGACGAGGATGACCAAATGACAAGGAATATGCATAACAAAAGAAAGAACTACCCATCCAGAACCAGCAGCAAAGACAACAAAGTCATTCGAAGAGATGATCCAACACCATCATAATTTGCAGCCCCGCTTCAGTGACCAGTGATCCGGAGACACCAGTACTCCACCCTTTTGATGCAACAGCCCAATTACCTATCAACCTGAAGGCTCGAACCACATCACTGCCTGTCATAATTGAGACATCCAAGGATCAAAGTTAATCTGGATGCCTTTGTCATTCTCACCTTCTTTTGGCTGCAGGCTGTATCGTTGACAATCAGGGGAGTTTGCTCCCGAACTCCTAGGGCTTGCCGTGTAGACACAATTTTCCATAGCAAACAGAGCCTCTCTACCATCAAGGTCCTTGCCAATGGTGATCTCCTGGTTAATCGGATAAGTGAGTCCGACAAACAGAGAGTGTGAACCAAGGCTGTTTACCCGCCTCCAACTAAAAAATCCTAAAGGCCCCAACAAGCTGGTATCCTGCTCATAGACGTAACAGCCACTGTCCGGATACTCACGTATTACACGGTGCTTGTATATAGTGGGGTTTTTGCAATATAACTTTTCCGGCTCATGTGTCTGAATGATCATCAGTCTTTTGCCGTCGTTTGATCGAGCGAGGAACCAGTTGTGCTTCCCTGTTTTGGCAAAGGTGGTGTGATTACAAAGGGCAGTAACTGTAGGGACACTGCATCATATCAAAAAGGACAGGCATTGTTAATGTAAGATCCGCATTGTTCAGAGTATGAGTAGGATAATGCAAGAAACAACATTGATATGTCCCTGTTGGAACTGGGAGGAAAATACAGGGAAATGTATATTGGGTTCAAAAATATAGAAGTGCCATGCATGGTTATACTCATGTTATCTCGCAATCGATTCTTCACAGGAAACTACCATGTCATGCATGTTATGTAATCATGTTCTGTCCTCACAAACAAATTCTTCAAGGTAACTAATAGACCATGCATTGTTATATACTTGTGTTCTGTGGGCAAAATTTTTGTGAGGATATTATTCTAGTCATTGATTGCTGAAGGGCGAATATAGGTATGTACACATGGTAAGCATTGCAGGATTTCACTACTTCCAAATATAGAGTTCTCCATATGCACATTTACTTCCCTAATGTATGGTTAGATGAAACCAACAGTGTGGTGCATGTTTCTCCATCATGAAAATGAGGAAACTAACATGGCCATTGATACACACTCATATTTAGTAGTAGTATATAGATTACTGTAAAATAAGGATAATATCCATGTATTCATAACCGTTTGATTATTCAGGGTACAAATTGGTTGTAATGACATGGTCACAATCGCATGAATTAACTCATTCCAAATATAGCTGATTTACGGCGTCTCTAATACATTGCCATAGTTCTACTCAAATTCTGCTCAAACAGAGATATGCCAATCATCACAAAAAGTTCAAACAGTGTCATGGCGTCATCATTAACACGAGAGGAAACAACTTACATGCGCCGTCCCAGCAATACGTGGTGCCATCTGCTTTGTCGATCACATAGATGATGCCATTGTGTTCAATAGCATCACAGAAGTGTGTATAAGCTTTGACAATGATCCACTGCAAGCCGAGTTGTCTCTAGCTAAAGAAGGCACCGACGTAAAGATAGGCGAGTCCGCGGTCGAACAAGGCAATTAGCTTGAAGTCTGCGTAATTCGCATGTCATGTGGGCACTTGGCAGATTACAATCTTCTGCAAAACAAGGTCCGTCCAACTGACGTAGTAATCTAGATGATTGGACCACAATGGTAATACTCTATATAATCCAACGGAGGAAGGGTAATCTCATGGGAGGTCTGGAAGTTCACGAGCACCAACTTTTTACCGTCTTCTCTGAAGGCAGCTATCCAGTGGGAGTTCATGCCGACCCAGTACATACCTTCCAAGAAGTTTCGGGCGATGGTGATCGGATCGATGTCGAGGGAAATGATGTATGGCGACCCACTACATACCTGCAAAGAAGTTTCGGCTAATGGAGATCGGATTGAAGTCGAGGGGCATCATGCACGCCTCCGTATCATGGTGAGCCAATCTCGCAAGACCAGATAGCAGCAAGCAGGGTGTCTTGAAAAGCTTAGGCCGCTTCGACGATGGCCGTGTGCATGTCCCTCGAGCATGCAGCCAGCCGCAGGGCGCTCAACATATCCATACACGAACAACAGAGGTCGAGGATGTCACTGGGGAGATTGCTCCAATCGCGGCTCATATGGATGCTGCGCGGTTCGCATTCGGCCATGGTGGAGTTTGGAAGGGGGCTTGATTTACGGGGGAGAAGGATGTCGGTGCTGGAGCGGCTAGCGAGGGAATAGTGGTACTGGGGGAGGCGAGTGAGGCGACGGTACACGGGGGCACAATGAGATGGAGAAGGAGAAGGAGATGGAGATGAAGTGGTGCTATGGGAGCGGAGAGGGAGACGAGGCGAGGCGCCAATGTGCTGTACAGCAGCGGTGACAGACTGCACTGTGCATAGGGTGAGGCTGACTTTGGTAACCCGAACACGCCGCCTGGACTAGTGTCAGGTGCAGGGTGTTGTCACTTCACTGTGAGGACCGGATGAATAGTATTTTGACCATCAAGTGTACCATAGTTGTACTACAACTACTACCAGTAGGTACATGAGTACTCCAGTATTGTATAGCGTAAATAGGTCTCCCGTGCTAGCATGCCTGTTCACTTCATCGTTCAGGTATCATCCATATTGCGAGCAGAACCAAATTCTCGTGCATGCCCAATCAATGCTCTGCCGCGATGCATGCAGTGGCCATTCTGGTGCATCAAGGACGGCATGCAGATCGTTCCACACTTGAGAAGAGGAAAAATGGAAAGGTAGAACGCGGCAGCAGAGGAAGAGAACGCTAGCTAACAAGGTTGGGAGGGGATCGAGCAGGAAGTTAATGCTCCACGCCTAAAGGTTTTGGGAAAACCTGATTTTCATAAGGTGACTTATACTCACCTAAACTGGGGGAGTATTCCTTAACCAGAGAATGTTGTGTCTCCCACTCACGCGCTAAAAAAAAACTACGACACATTTTTTTATCTGTTTGCATAGGTCCCAGGATGGGCACGTACACGAACATGTACGACTCATCAGTCTACCCGCATAGCCTTTTCGTTTAGTCTACCTAGCTGTCTAATCAACTGCCTGCATGCCACTTCTCCCATTTACTTCTCCATCGGGAACCGATTCTCCTCGGCTTCTTCACCTCCCCTTCATCTTCATTTGCATCCAAACCCCACTGCGTTCACATTGTTTTAACCTCTTTAAATAATCATCTACTACTTCAGTTAGACTAGCCATCTAATCCTAATTCTCCAAACCATAGCCCTCCGTTCTAGCGGTTCCAAATGGCGATAGAGATCGAGATGCAGGTTTTTAGCGTCCAACATGTCCTCGTAGAAGGCTCGATGCGCATAGTTGCCACCGTCACCGTCCACCCAAGGGTTGTTCGGCAGTGGATCAACAATGTATCCAACTCCCTGGAAAAGGTAGAGACGAGGGTCATCGGTCTCGACGCAGAGTACACAGAGCGTGCCCCTGGGAAGATCCAGCGCGCCACCGTCCTTCATCTGTGCTTCGAAGATGATGTTTTGGTGTACCACATCATACACTCACCCTCCATACCAGGTGAGCTTCACGATTTCTTGTCTCGGGAGGACGTATACTTCAGTGGGGCAGCCATCGAAGGGGACAAACAGAAGCTGGAGCCGTACAAGCTTGATTTGAATAGCATCGCTGACCTACAAACCAGAATCAAAATTCCTGTAGAAGTTTGTGATAAACAGACACCATCCCTATTTGACGTAGAAAATTTTGTGCTCGGTACAAATCTTCAGAAGGGTGATGAGACGGTGGCATTAAGGTCGTCTGGATGGGAGAATTATCCCTTGATGTATGAGCGGATAAAATATGCTGCCCTCGATGCCCGTGTGAGTTTCGAGATAGCTGCAAGGTCCAAAGAGCTTGTTGCGAAGCCGTCTCCCACAGAGAATGAGAACAAGAAGAAGAAGAAGAAGAAGAAGAAGAAGAAGAAGAAAAGGCTGCACCAGCAGGAGGGCATTATGGATGGATGAACTATTTCCTCTCTTGTAAAAAAAATTATTCCCTCTCGGTGTATATTGATATAGATGGACTATTTCGATGGTGTGCATGTCTTTGGAACAGAGTAGTAGCGTGGGTCCACTTGACTATAAGGAACTATTTATCCGCATATATAGCTTTCTCTGCTACTCCTTCCAGTGATCGGTATGCAGTGCATGTGTCCGTAGACATGACAGCTTGTCCATGGAATTTCAACTACGATGACCATCACGTTTCATCTTGCAATTCCCACGATGCCTCTCCAACCCATGACACCACGCCCCCCGACGTGCGCCTCACCCCTCTCGGCCGCACCGCCCCTTTGCCTTTGTGTGCATGACATGTGGGCCACCTAAAATGCGGCGAGCATCAAGTTTCTACCACAGCCACCCGTGATTCCCACGACGCCGCTCAAACCCATGAAACCACACGTCCCCCGACTTGCGGCTCACCCCTCTTGGCCCCACTGTCCCTCTTCCTATGGGAGCATTACATGTGGACCAGTCACCTATCGGGTCCACATGTTATTGACTCAAAGGTAGGTGTAGTAAGGCGCTGAAGCTTAGTCCCGACGGCCCTGAGAGGGAAATGTAACTCCTGCGCCAGGGCTTGTGGTGCTCCCACAGCACGAACTCGTGCCAAACTCAAGATTTGTTTCTTTACTATACATGCACGCAACGATTTAATGGACATTGTAATCTCAACATGTGATGGGGAGCTCTAAATTTGAATTTGAAACTTATAAAACGAAAAGATTCAAAACAAATAAACTGGGAGAGAGGGAGTATATCGTAGGATGTGTCCCATACAAAATAAGTCCCCTGGTTTGTCACCGCGCAGATGCGGTTAGAAAGGAGCACAACGTCTTCCTACTCGTACGGCAACAAATCGGCCGCAGACAGCATGGTCCGCCTTTGACCGCCATGTGCAAGGTTTGTGCTATCTTATTCAATCTCACCGTGGTTCCATCGTACCAATTCATGCGGTGGCCCGTTGCATGGCTGATCCCAATGTTGGACAAAGGTTCTACGGGAACGGTTTCACCGTTGTAAATGTTGTGCAAATTGATGTTGGTACCCTCCCGTACATATGCAAGCCAATCTCCACTCACACCAAGCCTAACCTGTGAAACAGTGGGCAGGGGGAGAATTAGGAAATGGACACAAAAGTAGTCTTTAGAATGCATTTACTATGTGATCAAACTCATCTTACCTGCTCATCGGAGGAAATCCAAGTGCCCCTCAACACCGGCATCTCAAGGGGCGTCAACTTGCAACTACGGCCACACCGCGCTGGAGAGACCCCCAAGGAAACATCCTCGTGCGTTCCATGGAACATCAAGATGCATTTGTATGAGTAGTTTATCTTGTGAGAGAAAAGGATGAACGAGGGAAGGCCTCTAGAGATAGAGATGGACACTACTACTACCAATGTGCTAGCCCGTGCATTGCAATGGATCCAAAGTAGTAGAATAACACTTGTTCACGTGCTTGAAATATAAACACTCTAGTTTTGATATACATGTGTCAGCAGACATGACAGCTTGTCCATGGAAGTTGAACCACGGCAACCATCACGTTTCTTGTTTCTACCACTAAGCCACTGAAGTTCGGTCCCGTGGGCCCCGAGAGGGAAATGTAACTCCTGCGGCAGGCCTTGTGGTGCTCCCGCAGTATGAGCTCATGCCAAAACTGGAATTTGTTTCTTACTACTACCAACTAGTACTAGTAAGGTACACGTGCATTGCACACATGAGATTCTGGTGGTTTGTGCATTATGCTTCTACATGTGGAGCTTTCTGGATTCTAACATGTGGCAAAATCTGGTGGAATGTAAGGTTAGGCAAGTTTGATTAACTTAGGCGAGTGTTTGATTCAAGCCACACCTTAGGCAAGCCACACTAAGGCCCTACATGACATACACACAAAAAATGTGGCAAGATTCCCTTAGGCTTGCCAACTTGTTTCTCTCGTTTTGAAGAACTAATAACTTTGCCTAAGCTTAGTTGTGGCAAAGTTAGGGTCTATTTGATTCAAAGGATTGTCATAGGATCTTTGAAGGATTAGAATCCTTAGGAATTTTTCCTACGTTGGTCGTTTGATTCGTAGGATTGAATCATGTAGAATATTTTCCTAACGATTCATTTGTACTACGTTTCACAGGAATTCTAACATGCACTCCAACCTCTTGAAAGAAATCCTTTGTTTTTCATGTGACACAATCAAACAAACTCAAATCCTATAGGGATCCAATGAACATGCCATTCCAATCCTACTTTTTTCCTATTCCTGTGTTTCTGCAATCCTATGAATCAAAGAGGCCCTTAGTCATGAATTAAGTTCAACCATGGAGTCTTCTAGATTATACATGTGGCAGAATTTGGTGGATGATATCCAATAGCCAGTAGTGCTCGGATTTTCCATCTTTGTACCATCGGATTGGCTTCATCCAACGACCAACTTTCAAAGTTTTTCACACACTATATAGAGGGTATAGATATAGATGTGCCGGTCCGTTGCAATGGATCCAAAGTATATATATATATATATATATATATATATATATATATATCTATATAGTGGAGTGCACTCTAAACACATTATCTATTTATTTTTCTCTAACCTTCCGTAGCCATGCAACCAAGCCACACAATCTTCATGGGTGCCCCCCACATCATATTATTCATACTACGTTGATTGAAAAATAGATAAATCACCCAAAACAAGATCTTCCCGTTTTTTGTTCCTACGATGTTGTGCCGTGCACGTACCTACTAGTTGTATAGTGGTAGTACTAGTAATATAGTATTAGGAGTACAAACTTGGTACTAGTAGGAGTAGTACTAGTACGGAATGCTCCTACTCTATCAATGAGCCCCGTCTAACACCAAATTTCTTGGCTTCCGTGCTACAGCTAGATCTTCCCCTCGTTTCTTTTTTCCAACCCGGCGGCGGGCGGGGTGTCGGTTTGCTCAACGGCGGTCCCACATGAAAGTGAAAATGCTAGGCAACACACCATCCCTAAGCCATGTGTCGTGCCGGACGGGCCATGTTGTACTCCCGATTCCCGGGCGTGTGGGGGTGCGACGCGAACGCGGCAGGCCTTTTCCTTTTACCAGCAATGTGCTCGTGCATTGCGACGGATCCAAAGTAGTAGAATAGTAGTATTTGTTCACAAATTTGAAAGAAATCACTATTGTTTTGATATACTCCTAATATATTACTCCCTCCGTACCTAAATATTTGTCTTTTTTGAGATTTCAAATGGACTATCACATACGGATTATATAGACATATTCTAGTGTTTCTAGCAAGATGCCCGCGCGTTGCACGAAGTTGATGGAAAAGGTAAGCACAACTTATAAATTGACGGATGGAGTACTAGTTACAGTGATGCATATAATTAAGCAAAGGGATCGCACATGTCGGTATTGACTGGAACGAGAATGCAACAACACAGAATTAAGGCCACGATGATGCGATCACAGCCGTGGTTATAGAAGGCAAGAAGAAAGATGGATCCATGAACGTACGACCTCCTCCTCCTCAACTTAGTGCACCGGGCCACCGACCGGCAGCTAAGGAGTGGCGGCTTTTGTGGGGAGGTCGAGTTGCTTCTCAGCAAAGGCATCCAAGGCTTCCAGCCGGTTGAGGAAGGCCAACGTCGTAGCATCCTCACTGGCCTTGTAGATACCTACGTACACGATTTCCTCGTAGATGTGGATGTGTAGGTCGATGAATTCTTGCAGGCGAGGCGCCTCGTGGTGAGCGCGACCTCCAGGTGGACATTCTTTGTGGCGTCGGCGGGCAGTCGCAGGGCCACCAGTGCTTGAAAGAGTTTCCGGCCATGGAGGCCGATTAGGGTGGCAGGCAATGAGGAGCCCGGGCGTGCGGGCTGGAGGAGTACAGCGATGTCGTCCGCGAGCTTCTTGAGGACGGTGAACTTGTTGCTGGTGGCAACGATCATCTGGTCCAACTGAGAGTCGTAGTTGGCGTCAAAGGCGGCCATCCACCAGCCGGTCTCCAACACCGAGACGATCCTCGGCGCCATGCCGCAGGCCGGCGTCGTGGACCATCTGGCGCAGCCGCTGGCCGCTCATGAGCATCGCCGCCATGGGTCTGGAGTGAGCTCTTTTGCGCTTAGTGTAGGTGCTTAGGCAAATGCTTAGGTGCGTACGATGTGGTAGATGCATTGGAATGGAGGGTCACCTTTATATGAGGGCAATGAGGGCAAACTGCGTTGAATTCACATCGTGCAGCCTCTTTTCCCGGACCTCCTCCCATTACTTCCCTCATGCATTAATTGAAGAAGGATGCATTGGCCGTTCAACATATCGGGAACCGCTACTCCCTCCCTCATCTGCATTAAAGCCGTATCGGGAACTGCGTCGCCCGCTGTCAAATCAAATTCTCCCTCCATCTAGGTGAGTATTAAGTCATCTTACAAAAACCAAATAGTAAACACATAGGTGTGGTGCATTAACTCTCACGCTGTTTCTTATTTTTTGACATAAATAGAGGAATCAACCAAGAAGAGGTGTGGGGCTTGTATGCTTTTAATGACTTGAGACTATCAAACATGACATGCAGTGGTCAGTTCGTTGCACAAGAACAAGTACAACCAACGTCAGCAGACACGCATCTTATATAGCATCACATCCAATGGCTATAAAAGATGAATGAGACCAATTTATATCTCATCTAGATGAGTTATAGCAAAACTGTATTAATAATACTTAGTACTCCTGCGCCATGTATCATATATTAGTATCATGTAGTACTTTATTTATTTATGAGGTATCCAGATGGCACTGCACTGCCAAGAAAAGAGGGTAACATCAAAATTATGGACTACTTTTTTGAGTATGTTGGTAAGGTCCGGTCATAGTCACTTGTTGAAATCTCTAAAAAGACAAATACTCCCTCCGTCCGAAAATACTTGTCATCAAAATGGATAAAATGAAATGTATCTAGACGTATTTTAGTTTTAGATACATCTCTTTTTATCCATTTTGATGACAAGTATTTTCGGACGGAGGGAGTAGAAAACAAAGTTGGTGATGATGGTGTGCATGCCATCCTACAATATAGGCCATCGGATTTATATCTAACGGATAGGAAAGAAACTATGGCAATTTTGCAAAAATATACCCACACGTCTCTCCACGTTCGCAAATAAGGCCTTCCCTCATTCAACCTTTTCTCTCACAAGATAAATTACTCATACAAATGCATCTTGATGTTCCGTGCAACGCACGGGCAGCTAGCTTATTTCTTTTAAAATAGTTGCTGCGATAATTGGGTTGAAGTGATATATTTTATGTCTGCCCGGAATGATTTCAGATTCACTAGTAGTAACAAAGAAAAGGTTGCCTTGTTAATTAACAGAAAACAGGGTGAAAACTATCACATGAGGCCGGTAAAAACAAGGCACACTGGGTTCAGCGTCATTGTCACTACAGCTGTGCGCGCGCGAGAAGTCTACATATCAAGGGGGCTACCGAGCGAGGCACCGAGACACAATGTTTGAGAGAGAAACCAATTGACAGATTATGATCATATCGAGTTGTCACCCTTTTGCTG
>NC_057812.1:320432756-320450967 GCF_018294505.1 Triticum aestivum
AAGACGTATCGAGAGTGTGTGCGGTAGGCACAGAGGCACAACTAGCGAGAGAGAGAGAGAGAGAGAGAGAGAGAGAGAGAGAGTTTGAAAGAGGAGTAGATAGATTATTATCAAGATCGATGTGCCACCCTACTAGCTCCTTCGGTGTTGGGTAGTGTATTTGTGTATGTTTGAGAGAGAAGCCAGTCGATAGATTAGTATCAAGATCGAGGTGTCACCCTACTCCTTTGGTGTTGGGAAGTGTGGGTGTGTGGGGAGGGGGGCAGTGACACTCACATATCTCTACTCTTATAAAAAACATAGTTGGTGATGATAGTGTTCCTGCCATCCTGCAATATAGGCCATCCAGTTTATATCCGACGGACAGGAAGGAAACTATGGCAATTTTGCAAAAAGATACCCACACCCCTCTCCGCATTTGCAAATAAGGCATTCCCTCGTTCATCCTTTTCTCCCACAAGATAAACTTCTCATACAAATGCATCTTGATGTTCCGTGCAACGCATGGGCATCTTGCTAGTAGGGAGAAGAAGTTTGTGTGACACATATCTAGCTATATTAAGGGATAGGTAGATAGCATATGTGTGAGAGACATTAGTGGCTGTGGGTGGGCGGAATTAAAGGGGTGGGCGTGTTAGACATAGAGAGCGTGTGTGTTTCTGTGTGAGAGACCTGTAGGACGGGGTAGAAAGACGAATTTAACCCTGACGGAGGGAGAGAAATACACGAAGTGCGCATGTGTGATTCCGATGCCCACAGGGAAATGAGATATGTATGCGTGTGAGAGAGATTGCACAATTCATTCACGTATCACTATCTAGTGATTGTGGACGTGCATCGCTTGAACATAAGTCAATATCTACTTCGTATCATGGCCAAAGGTACAATATTGATTCAACGCTATAAAGATTGGACACTCACATATCACATTTTTTTCTATTTAAATAAGCCTTTTTAGTTGTGCATGCCAAAGTTACAGTGATGTTTCTTCAAACAACCAATGTAGCTATCATGAACATGCACCATTGTTACTCTTGCATTCAAATTCATTAGTCCTGGATGATTTAAGTTTCTATTTTGAAGTAATATATGTAATATTCATATATGAATTCAACGGGTACGCAATTTATGAAATGGAGGCTATGTAATCATATGAGGTAACACTTTTAAGTAGCTGACTGCAATATCCATTTCTTTTTGTGCGCCTCTACACTAACACATCAATGCATTATGTTTAAAGTAAATAACCAATGGCACTAAATTATCTATTTACACGAGAAATACATAGGCTGAGCGTTTGATCCCCTTTTTTGTGAACGCGCCACTACACCCGTATGATTGGCCGCGTTCGTGTGAACGCCCAAGTTATCGGCACATCATCCCGAGTTATTGTCTTTTTTCTGGGGTGGACTTCACACCAGTTATTAACTGCTGACGCGTGCCCCGTGTACACAGTCTAGCATGACCTTCTCGCTAGCACGGTCCAAAATTAGTTGAAACTGGATACGAACGATCCCGCGGGTGGCAAAATCTCCCGCCTCCTTCTAAAATTTCCGCCACCTTAGTCTTTAGCATGTGAAATCCCCCTTTTGTCCTTGGTGCACGGAGACCAACAGTTACAATACCGCCCTCATCTACATGATAGGTCGGGGCTGCTTTGGTAACTTCCGGTTCCCCCACTACACGGCACCCCCATTTCCTCTCCCCCTCCCGCAAAAACGACTAACTCCACAGCACCCGAGCATCTTACATCACGCCGTCCGTACTTCATCGCCCTTTCTCCCCTCCCCTCTCGAAACCCTAGACTGCTCATCCACCGGCGTACCATAGCCCATTCACTGCCAGCGGCGTCCACCTCGCCGGATCTGCTTCTGCGGCCGCATCTACCCCTCCCACCTCCCCTAGAAACAAGTAGACTACTCATCCAGCACTGTACCACAACCCATTCAGTGCCGGCCTTGTCCACGGCGCTGGATATGCTTCGCCGGTACTCTCGTCAACCGCCGTGCATCTGCAGCGGCTCATTCGTACTCCCCACTAGAGATGCTTCGTCCGCTCCCCCCGGAGCCGCCCCACCGACGCCCCCGTCGACGGCCTCTGATCCTCTTCACGGACACCTTCCTCAACCCTACCGGAGCCGCTTCACCAACACCTTCCTCAACCCTACCGGAGTAGCTTCGCCTATATCATTCTCAACCCTACCGGGGCCGCTTTGCCAACTCACAAGTCCACGGCCTCAGATCCGCTTCCTCGCACCCTCATCCAACCTATTGGAGCAGCTTCTGACGCCCCATCCACGGCCGCAGATCCGCATCACCGACACCACCCTTAACCCAACCACCGGAGCAGCTTCTGACGCCCCGTCCACGGCCGCATATCCGCATCCTCGACACCATCCTTAACCCAACCACTGGAGCAGCTTCACCTACGCCCTCGTCCACGTCCATAGATCCGCTTCGCCCACACCGTAGTCCACCCTACCGGAGCCGCTCCACAAACACCCTACTCGACGGTTCTAGATCTCCTTACCGGACCCCGACAGCCAGCGCAGCGTCATCACCCTCGACGTTTCTAACCTGATTCCCACAGTCTGGAGAGATGCCAAGCATCCACCACGACCTAGGTACTTGTCACCTTTAAACCCGTCCAGCATCACCTGCCCGATGTACTTCAAATATACTAACCGGTCGCTGTTACCTGTTATGCAGCTGGCAAAAACTACAATGACAATGTTTCTTCTAGATCTAACAGCTTGGCCAACAAAGATCCTGGACTGAGGCATTGCTATGATCTTGTAAGCGCGTCTCTCTCTCTCTCTTGTATTGTTCTGTGCCTGCCAGCGTGCTTTGCTAGGATTTTCGACCAGTAATCCCTTTGTGCAGACAATGATTTCTACTACTGGCTGCTAAATTAGATATGTAGATGTCATACATGATACTACCTCGTACCTCCGTTCCTAAATATAAGTCTTTCTAGAGATTCCACTATAGGCTACATACGGAGCAAAATGAGTGAATCTACACTCGAAAATGCATCTATATACATCTGTATGTGGTCCATACTGGAATTTCTACAAAGACATATATTTAGGAACAGGGGCAGTACATTACACAAAATCGTAGGTGGCATGTAGGAATTCCAGTGCACTACATTAGGCTCCCTTAGAGTGCCTGCTAGTCCAGCATACAGAGTCATGGCTAGTTTATGGTACACACACAATCGTTAATTGGTGGTTTAAATATGCGCAAGGGATATGCAATGTAGTATCATGTAGAGATGTCTGAAATTAGCCGTGTCAACTTGCAGATAGGGTTACACAATGAAAAAGTACAAGATGTATGTGGCAATTTCATGGAACATTGCAAAAAGGAGAGGCAACGGTGAGCCTATACAATGTGCCATGGTACGTCACTCCTCCATTGCAATCATCGTGACATGTTATTTGTATGCCAGTTCTATTAGCCAAGTTTCTTAGGGACAGTTATTACGAGTTATCCTAAGAAAATAAGCACCTGTGAATATAAGCTCCATGTAATAAGCCAACTAGTTATTTTCATTGCGTTTTCAGCTTATCTTTGGTATGATCAGTGGAAAGTCTAGATTGCATTATATTTTTTTCATTTTGCTGCCCATATGGAAATTAATTTGACTTGCAAACATCACAAATTGAACCCAGTGTAGTAATTAATATGATAGGAAAATAGACCATCACTATTTGCTCAAAATGCAAATACAAAGATACCATCTACTTGGCACAATCTACTTTGGTTAATGTTTTCCATAGAGATCCCATTGCCTAATTTAAACGAAGAACGCATGACCCACATTTAAATGAAGAACAATTATTTATTGAAATTCGATGGTCCAAGTGGCTGGTTATTATCGTATAGCAGCACCACCTGAAAGCATCATATAGCAGCAACAGCAGCTCATAGCAACTCATCATACAGCAGCAGCAGTCTGCAATTCATCATATACCAGCAGCAGCTCATAGCAATTCATCATATAGCAGCAGCAGGAGCATCTCATAGCAATTCATCATATAGCAGCAGCAGGAGCAGCTCATAGCAATTCATCATATAGCAGCAGCAGGAGCAGCTTGTAGCAACTCATCATATAGCAGCAGTAGGAGCAGCTTGTAGCAACTCATCATATAGCAGCAGCAGCAGCTCATAGCAATTCATCATATAGCAGAAGCAGCAGCTCATAGCAACTCATCATACAGCAACAACAGCTCATAGCAATTCATCATATAGCAGCAGCAGGAGCAACTCATAGCAATGCATCATATAGCAGCAGCAGAAGCAGCTCGTAGCAATTCATCGTATAGTGGAAAGGGGAGTGGAGATGCAAGCGGGCAGGGCAATGAATGCTTGCGTGTTTGTTTTTACTTGAGGGCCAGGTGTGACGCGGGCGTCAGCACTTGCATTTTGTGTGTAATATAGGCAGACAACAGAGTCATTTCACTATTCCCCTTCCCTTCAATTTTTAGTGAGGTTCTACCCGAAACACCCCCTCCAAAGCGAAATTAGTTAAGCCCAAGCCCATAACTCAAAAATGACTTCTTTACATCTTTTATGGATTATTTTGACAATATGCCCTGAAAAGGCGGAATCGAACTGGCCCTTAACCTGCAATTCAATTGTGCGTGCAATGATGAATCACTCCTGCCTGCTATCTATACATTTAGGCATCATCATACATGGCATAACCTAATACATGTGCATTCCATTGTAGAATCTGGAACTATGCAATGTTTATGTTAGTTCATACATTGCACATGATGTTTAAATGCCCCTTAAATCTGGTCAGTCAAGTGATGGTCTTTAAGCCTCCTTCTTTGCTTCTTTTCTTGATATGTAAGATTTGCTCACACATCTGTTCAATTGCTTGTTTGCATCAGCCATCCATACTAGGACTGTTTGCTTTGATTACTTGCTGTTCTTGACATAACACTCTAACCGAGCTTGTCAATGATTTAAACACTAAGGGTTGCTGTAGTGGCGCCTTGTCTAACTCATAGGTGACATAAAGGTTTGGTTGTACACTATAGTAGGCTCTCCAAGAGTACCTGGAGATCCAGTTGAAGGTATGCCTAGTTTTTACATAGTGCAGACATAGTAAATGCTCATTTCAGATATGCGGCATGTTTCATTATGTGGTGTTGTTTTGTTATAATCTCATTCTTTTGTGTTCACAGACTGGAAAATATGCATATTTATCTTCCAAGGAGATGAGTAACTAGTTTGTGTCACCTTGCAGAGGGGGTGCAATGAAGATAAGATTGAGGATTTCCAAGTACAAGATGTTAGGAAGGAGCCTTGCAAGAGAAGTAGGAGCTACGCTGAGCCTCTTCAACCTGCTAAGGTAAGTCACTGTATGCAACTCAACAGTTCAATTCCTTGTTTGTTTCAGGCATAGTTAATTTTCTCTTTTCAATTGCTTTATTTGTCCTCAGTTAATGAGATGCCCAAATAATCATGCCTGATGTTCGGTACTTGTATCACTATTAGTTGACATAATTAAAGGCCTTACCATTTAATTACTCTGCCGAAGTGTGCCTGAAGCTTTGAAGTCTATTAACCAACTATTATTGCATGAGGCTCACAATCTAGTTTATACTACGCTAATGATTGCATAGTTTTGCCTGCTGTAGTATGTTTGTATGAAACCCTCTGCTGTTCATTATGCTCCCTAAGACTTTAATTGAGGCAAAGAATGGCCAACCGCTTGCTTACTTATACGCAACATGCTGTCTAAATTTGTAACTTGTCCGTATTTTCGATTGGGCCCCAACATCATGCTCCTCTGGTGAGCTAAGAGGGATTTCTGTATGTAGGTTGCACAGACTATCTTTTTTATAATTTTTAAAATATCACCTGCTTATGCTTCATGATGTGTAACATTATTTTGAAAGTGACGTGTAACATTATTGTTAGTCCTGTTTTGCCATGTAGTACAAAATAGTGTCTTGTTCGCTTCACAGTTGTAACTATATTTTTGCCCCAGTCATGTGTACTTACAGAAACATTTCAGGATGAAGTGACATCAACACAAAGATCTGCGAGCAGTGCGGCATGGCCGTTACCGAATGATTATGGATTGGAATTGGAATGTGCTGATGTTCTCGAGCATCAACTAGAGGTGGCAAGACAACGTGTACATGATTGTCAACGTATAATCAACAAGTTGAGACTGGACATGCAGGTATTAGATGCAGGAGTCAAAAAAAATGAAACAAGACACTGAGGTAACCATGAAGGAATTAGAGATTTTGCAGACTGAAATTTGTGCTATCTGAATCCGGCCAATCCTATTTTCTGAAGAGATTATAGTTCAATTGGAGTTAAGTTAATGCGCGTCCATGATGTATGAGCTGTATTTGCCCAGTGTATGTAATTTGCTGTTTGTGTATGCTTTATTATCACCTGTGCCGAACCATAATGCCCAGTGGGTATAGTCGGCTGTAATTTCTTTATTGTATAGTGTAGGATTATTCTACCTTTCTATGCCTTGATCTCTTTGTTGTAATAGTGTAGGCTTTCTAGAGGTGATAGTATTGAGTAGGATAATTCTTTGAATATGCTATATCGTTTAAATGGGGGCCAATTCGCCCAACCATGGCCCTTCACGGGCCGTCAGATCCATGGGCCTTCTATGTCTCGTAGGATCCATGGGCTTTCTACGTCTCGTAGGATCCATGGGCCTTCTACGTCTCGTAGGATCCATGGGCCTTCTACGTCTCGTAGGCTCCATGGGCCTTGTACATCTCGTAGGATCCATGGGCCGCCGGCTCATTTATGGGTCTTGTACGGGCCTTTAATGGGCCGTAGATGGGCCTTTAGTGGAAATCGTACATTTTATGGGCTGACCATAACGGGCCGTTAATAGGCCGTATTTGGTGATGCTATGAAAATGGCCCAACAGACTAACAGTCCGCAAATGGGCCGACCGTAACGACGGGCTAAATTTGGCCCACAAACAGAAAATGATAGTAACGGGCCGTAAGTAACCGAATGCTGCAAATGAGCCCAAGAATAAATGGGCCCTCAGAAGGCCAAAAGTTAACTTGGGCTGGAAACGGCCCAACGGAATAACGGGCCGTTAATGGGTATAAAGTGATACACTGTTCATTACGGGCCAGTTTCACCACGGGCCATTAATGGGTGTAAAGTAATACACTGTTCATTACGGGCCAGTTTTAGCACGGGCCGCTAATGGGCCAAGAGTTACAAAGGGCCTCATATGGGCCGAAAGACGTCATGGGCTATACATGGGCCAGAAGTGAAAACGGGCTGGAATCATATTGGACAGCCCAGATGACGCTACTGGGCCTAATTCGGATAGGGCATTACGAGCCTTGGATTAGCGGGCTGTAAATGGGCTATATGCGAACAGGCCGTTAACAGGCTTTCCATGGGCCGGCCCGCCAACTTATGACCAAGTCAAATGGGTCGGCCTTTTCACAGGAATGGGCCACTGTTGGGCCGTGCCACGTGTCGACGTATCATAGGCGCCTTCTGTCCAGTGAGTGGATGACATATGTCCCAACGATGAGCCGACATGTGTTTCCTCTAGCCAATGATGATTTTACACGTGGAAAATCCCCATTGGTCGGGGCTGTTAACGGGTTATCGGATCCAAAACCCGACCCGATAGCTTAACAGCGTTCTGTTACGGTGGATGCCACGTGTTGGTCACCCTTTACGAAAGCACTTCTGTGACGCGCGCTTTATTGTCATGTAAGTGGACACTTCCGTGATGATAATTTTGGTAATGTCATGGAACACTTCTACGACAGCACACGTATGACTATCTTGATTCTGTCATAAATTTGTCATGGATGTACATGCATGACAAAAAAGCGACCTATTGTGACAAACACGTATCATCACGGAAGTGTATTTTTTTGTAGTGCAAGTAGAACGCTTTAAGTGGATCCACAACAATAGATTTTTAGTAAGCAAAGAAGCAAGCAAATAGAAGGCACATGGAAACACAAAGAAAGATACACACGGGAAGAAGGCGAACGAAAAAAGAAGGCGAATAAAATGGCAAGGGTGAAGTGGGGGAGAGGAAAACGAGAGGCAAATGGCAAATAATGTAATGCGAGGGATAAGAGTTTGTGATGGGTACTTGGTATGTCTTGACTTGTGCGTAGACTCCCCGGCAACGGCGCCAGAAATCCTTCTTGCTACCTCTTGAGCACTGCGTTGGTTTTCCCTTGAAGAGGAAATGGTGATGCAGCAAAGTAGCATAAGTATTTCCCTCAGTTTTCGAGAACCAAGGTATCAATTCAGTAGGAGGCCACACGCAAGTCCCTCGTACCTACACAAACAAATAAGAACCTCACAACCAACGCGATAAAGGGGTTGTCAATCCCTTTGCGGTCACTTACGAGAGTGAGATCTGATAGAGATGATAAGATAATACTTTTGGTATTTTTATGATAAAGATTGAAATATAAAGATTGCAAGATAAAATAGATTGGAAACTTATATGATAAAAGATAGACCCGGGGGCCATAGGTTTCACTAGTGGCTTCTCTCAAGATAGCATAAGTATTACGGTGGGTGAACAAATTACTGTCGAGCAATTGATAGAAAAGCGAATAATTATGAGAATATCTAGGCATGATCATGTATATAGACATCACGTCCGTGACAAGTAAACCGACTCCTGCCTGCATCTACTACTATTACTCCACACATCGACCGCTATCCAACATGCATCTAGAGTATTAAGTTCATAAGAACAGAGTAACGCATTAGGTAAGGTGACATGATGTAGAGGGATAAACTCAAGCAATATGATATAAACACCATCTTTTTATCCTCGATGATAACAATACAATACGTGTCGTTTCCCTTTCTGTCAATGGGATCGAGCACCGTAAGATTGAACCCAAAGCTAAGCACTTCTCCCATTGCAAGAAAATCTAGTTCATAGATAATTCGAAGAGACTTGCAAAGATAACGAATCATACATAAAACATTTCAGAGAAGAATCAAATATTGTTCATAGATAGACTTGATCATAAACCCACAATTCATCGGATCTTGACAAACACACCACAAAAAGAGTTACATCGAATAGATCTCCAAGAAGATCGAGGAGAACTTTGTATTGAGATCCAAAGAAAGAGAAGAAGCCATCTAGCTAATAACTATGGACCCGAAGGTCTGAAGTAAACTACTCACGCATCACCGGAGAGGCCATGGATTTGATGTAGAGGCCCTCCGTGATCGAAGCCCCCTCCGGCGGAGCTTCGGAAATACCCCAAGATGGGATCTCTTGGGTACAAAAGGTTGCGGCGGTGGAAATAGGGTTTCGTGGTGCTCCTCGATGTTTTCACGGTATATGAGTATATATAGGAGGAAGAAGTAGGTCGTTTGAGCTACAAGGGGCCCACGAGGGGGGAGGGCGCGCCCAGGGGGGTAGGCGCGCCCCTGCCTCGTGGACTCCTCGTTTGTTTCTTGACGTCCACTCCAAGTCCTCTGGATCACGTTTGTTCCAAAAATAACTCTCCTGAAGGTTTCATTCCTTTTTGATTCCATTTGATATTCCTTTTCCGCGAATCACTGAAATAGGCAAAAACAACAATTTGCACTGGGCCTTGGGTTAGTAGGTTAGTCCTAAAAATAATATAAAAGTGTAAAATAAAGCCCATTAACATCCAAATCAGATAATATAATAGCATGGAACAATAAAAAATTATAGATACGTTGGAGACGTATCAATGCTCATCATTCAAAGATTTAGTGCCAAACATTCTAATGCATTCTTCTTCTAACACTTTGGCACAATTATCGGAATCCTTATTTTCATGAAAGACATTAAAAAGATGAAGCATATGAGGTATCCTCAATTCCATTTTTTAATTTTCTTTTATAAGCTAAACTAATGATAAAACAAGAAACTAAAAGATTTGATTGCAAGATCTAAAGATATACCTTCAAGCGCTAACCTCCCCGGCAACGACGCTAGAAAAGAACTTGATGTCTACTACACAACCTTCTTCTTGTAGACGTTGTTGGGCCTCCAAGTGCAGAGGTTTGTAGGACAGTAGCAAATTTCCCTCAAGTGGATGACCTAAGGTTTATCAATCCATGGGATGCATAGGATGAAGATGGTCTCTCTCAAGCAACCCTGCAACCAAATAAAAAAGAGTCTCTTGTGTCCCCAACACACCCAATACAATGGTAAATTGTATAGGTGCACTAGTTCAGTGAAGAGATGGTGATACAAGTGCAATATGGATGGTAGATATAGGTTTTTGTAATCTGAAAATATAAAAACAGCAAGGTAGCAAGTGGTAAAAGTGAGCGTAAACGGTATTGCAATGCTAGGAAACAAGGCCTAGGGTTCATACTTTCACTAGTGCAAGTTTTCTCAATAATAATAACATAATTGGATCAGATAACTATCCCTCAACATGCAACAAAGAGTCACTCCAAAGTCACTAATAGCGGAGAACAAACGAAGAGATTATTGTAGGGTATGAAACCACCTCAAAGTTATTCTTTCTGATCGATCTATTCAAGAGTTCGTACTAGAATAACACCTTAAGACACAAATCAACCAAAACCCTAATGTCACCTAGATACTCCAATGTCACCGCAAGTATCCGTGGGTATGATTATACGATATGCATCACACAATCTGAGATTCATCTATTCAACCAACACAAAGAACTTCAAAGAGTGCCCCAAAGTTTCTACCGGAGAGTCAAGACGAAAACGTGTGCCAACCCCTATGCATAAGTTCACGAGGTCACGGAACTCGCAAGTTGATCACCAGAACATACATCAAGTGGATCACGTGATATCCCATTGTCACCACAGATAAGCACATGCAAGACATACATCAAGTGTTCTCAAATCCTTAAAGACTCAATCCGATAAGATAACTTCAAAGGGAAAAACTCAATTCATCACAAGAGAGTAGAGGGGGAGAAACATCATAATATCCAACTATAATAGCAAAGCTCGCGATACATCAAGATCATGCCAAATCAAGAACACGAGAGAGAGATCAAACACATAGCTACTGGTACATACCCTCAGCCCCGAGGGTGAACTACTCCCTCCTCGTCATCGAGAGCGCCGGGATGATGAAGATGACCATCAGAGAGGGATTCCCCCCGGAAGGGTGCCGGAATGGGTCTAGATTGGTTTTCAGTGGCTACAGAGGCTTCTGGCGGCGGAACTCCCGGTCTAGGTTATTTTCTAGAGGTTTCTATATTTATAGGAATTTTTGGCATCGGTCTCACGTCAGGGGGTCTCCGAGTCGTCCACGAGGGTGGAGGGCTCGGGAATCTTCTGGCCCAACTATTTTACTCCGAGGGCTTCTTTTGGTCCATAAAAAATCATCAAAAATTGGCACGTCAATTGGACTCCATTTGGTATTCCTTTTCTGTAAAACTCAAAAACGAGGAAAAAACAGAAACTGGCACTCTAGGTTAATAGGTTAGTCCCAAAAATCATATAAAATAGCATATAAATGCATATAAAACATCCTAGATGGATAATATAATAGCATGGAACAATCAAAAATTATAGATACGTTGAAGACGTATCAAGAATTTACCACCTATTGAAGAGATACATGGCCTTGATAACCCGACACAGGTAGTAAAGGTAAATTCTCTCTATAGATTTGATGAAGGTGATATTCCTCGTTATAAGTGTGCTAGCCAATGCTTAGATGAGTTTGATAATTTTATTGTTAAACAAGAAAACTTCAATGCTTATGTTGGTAGACAATTGAAACACAATGTTGATATGCTTGAACACTTGTGTGATTATATGTCTAGAGTTAAAGGTGAACTTAAACTTATTAGTAAACATGCTTCTATGGTTACCACTCAAGTAGAACAAGTACTTAAGGCTCAGAATGATTTGCTCAATGAATTAAATAATAAGAAAAATGATAATGCTGTTAGAGTTATGACTAGAGGGGGTAAAATGACTCAGGAACCTTTGTATCCTGAGGGCCATCCTAAGAGAATTGAGTAAGATTCTCAGAGAACTAATGTTGATGCTCAACCTAGCAATGATAATGACGTAGAGATTGAACCTGCCGTTGATCTTGATAACCCACAATCAAAGAATCAACGTTATGATAACAGAGACTTTGTTGCTAGAAGCACAGTAAGGAAAGAGAACCATGGGTTCAGAAACCCATGCCTTTTCCTCCTAAACCATCTAAGAAAAAGGATGATGAGGATTTTGAGTGCTTCGCTGAAATGATTAGACCTATCTCTTTGCGTATGCGTTTGACTGATATGCTTAAAATGAACCCATATGCTAAATACCTGAAGGATATTGTTACTAATAAAAGAAAGATACCGGAAGCTGAAATTTCCACCATGCTTGCTAATTACACTTTTAAGGGTGGAATACCAAAGAAACATGGAGATCGAGGAGTACCAACTATACCATGCTCCATTAAAAGAAACTATGTTAAAACCGCTTTATGTGATCTTGGAGCCGGTGTTAGTGTTATGCCTCTCTCTTTATACCGTAGACTTGATTTGGATAAGTTGACACCTACTGAAATATCTTTGCAAATGGATGATAAATCAACTGCTATACCTGTCGGTATTTGTGAGGATGTGCCTGTTGTGGTTGCAAACGTTACTATTTTAACGGACTTTGTTATTCTTGATATTCCCGAGGACGATAGTATGTCGATTATCCTTGGTAGACCATTTTTGAATACTGCAGGGGCTGTTATTTATTGCAACAAAGGCAATATCACTTTTCATGTTAATGGTAATGAGCATACGGTACACTTTCCGAGGAAACAATCTGAAGTCCATAGTATCAATTATATTGGAAAAATTTCAACGATTATTATTGGAGGTTTTGAATTTCCTCTTCCTACTGTCAAGAAGAAATATGATATTCTTATTGTTGGGGATGTGCATATCCCCGTTTAGGTAACCTAGTGTTATTCAAAATTTCTCCGGTTTCATGCGATTCGGAATGAGTTTGTTAACAAGATTTGATCATCCTTGTTAGTGGATTCCTTTTGATGAGCATGAGATGGATGAAGTTAGAAAGCACAAACTTCTGTACCCTCTTTTTTACTTTCTGTTATTTATATTAAATAAAGCAAAAATAGTATTTTCTGTCTGTTTTCTGAATTATCCTTGCAAAAAATACCCCAAAAATAAAAGTTCTCCAAATGCCCTGAAAATTTAATATGATTTTTTTCAGAATATTTAAGAATTATCGGCACTAAGAACACACGAGGGGGCCTCACCATGTGCCCACGAGGGTGGAGGGCGCGCCCTACCCCCTGGGCCCGCCCCCGCCTCGTGGACCCCACGTGGGTCCCCTCCACTTATTCTTGCACCCACACACTTCAACTTCCTCCAGAAAAAATCATCCACCAGCTCAAACCCGTGTTCTAGCTCATCTTGCTACCATTTTCGATCTCCTTGCTCAAAGCTCCATTCACAAATCTGCTTTGGGGGATTGTTCTTCGGTATGTGACTCCTCCAATGGTCCAATTAGTTTTTGTTCTAGTGATTTATTTATTGCATTTTTTTGCTGCTTAGGTGACCCTGTTCTTGACCTTGCATGTCAAATTCATGTGGTCAAAAGTAGTTTTAATGCATGATATAGCCTCTAGGCACTTGTAGGAGTAGTTGCTATCAATTTTGTTGAGTTTGGTTCACTTTTATTTTGAGACACTAAAAATTTCAGAAATTTTTCAGAGGAAGAAATATGTTTAGGAAAATGTACCAAGGTGGTTCCTCAAGGAAGCAAGGCCCAAGGCCCGCAATACGCGAGCCGAAAAATGAACTACCAAGGCAGGCTCAAGTGTGGCCTTGTGAATGGCCGTTAGAGGTTTCATGGTCCAGGCAGGCATCACGGAAGAATTTGAAGCATATGTGCGTAACGCTGATCTTGAGAGCTTCGTGTCAGATAAGTGCTGGCAATACCTCTAATTAACTGATTCATTTGTGAGAAGGTTTAAGTTTACATCCTCACGCAATTCTCACAATGTCCTATTTGATCTTTATGATAAATCTTATACCATGGACTTATAAGATTTTAATACTGCTTGTAAACTCCCACAGTGGGGTAGTGCTAGTGAACCTCGCAAATCTGAATTTAAAGAATTTCTTGCTAGTATCACTATGGGGGAATCTAGAGAAATAACACAAGCTACCATAGGGAGCATTCATTTTCCTGCCATACATTATTTTGCTCTCTTCGTGGGTAGATGCATTAACGGTAAGGATGAGGCATGTCATGTGTGTGTTCCTGATCTTAGTGTTCTCAAGAGTGCTGTATTAGGAGATAAACAATACAACTTGGGGGCTATTGTTGCACGTAGGTTGCATCTTAATGGTTTAACTGGAGATTTGTTTGGTGGAATTTATGCAACTCATGCAGCTAACTTTCTTGGTATACCCATACGTGGGGATGATATTGAGTTGCCTCCTGCTTATCTAGATTATAATGCTATGGTTCGTCATCAGTTTGTTGAGAAGAACGATCAGTTCCTCCAGTACCGACTAATCTTTGACAGACAGTGCACTGTCCATGTTGCTCTCCCTACTCCTGCTTTCTTTGATTTTCAGACAAAAGGGAGATATGTTATAACTAGGGAGGAGGCGAACGAGTACGAGAGGAGGACGAAGGCATCTTGCCTCCAAGCTGCAGCTCATGAGGCAATTGCCGCTTGTAACACCCACGATGCGGCTATATATCTCCCACGTGTCGGGGCACTACTTAGAGGCATAACCGCATGGTAGGCATGTCGCAAGAGGGGTAATCTTTACACATCCCATGTACTAAATAAGAAAGGGATAAAGAGTCGGCTTACAATTGCCACTTCACACAATACATAAATATAACATACATCATCCAGAATACAATCAAGGTCCGACTACGGAACCAAAATAAAGAAAGACAACCCCAAATGCTAGATCCCCGATCACCCCAACTGGGCTCCTCTACTGATCATCCGGAAAAGAAACATAGTAACGGCCCGAATCCTCGTCGAACTCCCACTTGAGTTCGGTAGCGTCCCTTGCACTGGCATCATCGGCACATGCATATGTTCGGTAGTATCTGTGAGTCACGGGGACTCAGCAATCTCACACCCTCGCGATCAAAACTATTTAAGCTTAAGGGGTAGGAAAGGGTAGTGAGGTGGAGCTGCAGCAAGCACTAGCATATATGGTGGCTAACTTACGCAAAAGAGAGCGAGAAGAGGAGCAAAGCATAGGCGAGAAGCTAAAAATGATCAAGAAGTGATCCTAAAGCTACTTACGTTCAAGCATAACACGAGACCGTGTTCTCTTCCCGGACTCCGCTGAAAAGAGACTGTCACGGCTACACACGCGGTTGATTCATTTTAATTAAGTTAAGTGTCAAGTTTTCTACAACCAGATATTAACAAATTCCCATCTGCCCATAACCGCGGGCATGACTTTCGAAAGTTCAAAACCTTGCAGGGGTGTCCCAACTTAGCCCATCACAAGCTCTGACGGTCAACGAAGGATATTCCTTCTCCTAGGAAGACCCGACCAGACTCGGAATCCTGGTTACAAGACATTTCAACAAAGGTAAAATAAGACCAGCAAAGCTACCCGATGTGCCGACAAATACCGATAGGAGTCACACGTATCTCGTTCTCAAGGCACACCGGATGGGCAAGACGTCGGGTTGGCATAAACCCTGGTTTCCCAGGGGGCGCCGGACATCGCCTAGTTTCGACCAACACTCAGAGGAGCACTGGCCCCGGGGTTTAAAATAAAGATGACCCTTGAGTCCACGGAACCCAAGGGAAAAGGCTTAGGTGGCAAATGGTAAAACCAAGGTTGGGCCTTGCTGGAGGAGTTATTCAAGGCGAACTGTTAAGGGGTTCCCATAACACCCAACCGCGTAAGGAACACAAAATCAAGGAACATAACACCGGTATGATGGAAACTAGGGCGACAAGAGTGGAACAAAACACCAGGCATAAGGCCGAGCCTTCCACCCTTTACCAAGTATATAGATGCATTAAAGTAAACAAGATATAATAATGATATCCCAACAAATATCCATGTTCCAACAAGGAACAAACTCCAACTTCACCTGCAACTAGCAACGCTATAAGAGGGGCTGAGCAAAGCGGTAACATAGCCAAACAACGGTTTGCTAGGAAAGGTGGGTTAGAGGCTTGACATGGCAATATGGGAGGCATGATATAGCAAGTGGTAGGTATCATGACATAGCAAAAGAGCGAGCAACTAGCAAGCAAAAATAGAAGTGATTTCGAGGGTATGATCATCTTCCCTGCAAAGTTCTCAGAGTTGACGAAAGCTTGATCCTCATAAGCGTACTCAATAGGTTCCTCGATCACGTACTCGTCTCCCGGCTCCACCCAAGCAAGAACACAAGCAAAAGGACCAACAATCAATCATGGTGCAATGCACAAACAACATGATGCAAAACATGGCATGACATGCGGGATGTGATATGCAATGCATATGCGTTCTTCGGAAGGGAAAGATTGAACCAGGCATCAACTTGGCAAACCAAGTGTGCTGCTGGAAAGATGAGATGATTTCGGTCGAAATCGATATAAAGATCACCGGAATCGGATGCACGGTTTGCAAATGGCAAGCAAAACAATAATGGCAGAATTCTGCGATTAACAGCACAATGCCATCTAGAATGCAACAAGAAACTAAGCTACTTCACTCCAACATAGCAACAAGGCACATTGTAGTGATCTACTCAAGGTGCTTGACAAAACATGAACACTGAGCTATGGCTAAATCACACAAGAGCAGGTTCAAACAAGCATGGCAAAAGTGCAAAAGATATCAACATCACAGACTTGGTGAAAATACTAACATGCCAGGAATAACATCAGGAAGCCAAATTTAGAGCAAGCAAACAACATGCTATAGGAACATATCATAGCAAAAAGGCATGAAATGAAACTACTAAATGCATAGAACAAAAGTCCCTTACTGATCATGAGCCAAAAAGGCACAGAAGATATGATGGCACCCATGTAAACACAACAAGTTTTATTAATAGATTCAGATTAGCAGAAAACAGTGCATATCATAAACAGAATTACGATAGCAACTTTGCAAGCTCGATTCACTCACCACAAGGCATTGCATAACAAAACAAGCATAGCATCAGCAAGAAGACATGTTCATGGAGCTAACCATGGCAAGAGCAAATTCATAGCATGCTTGGATCAACTACAACAACCATGGCAAAATTGATTAACACGTAAACAATTTGCCAGGAACATTTTATAGCAAAAGTAGAGCAATCTTAAGACATGCTAGGGCACTCCATAATTGCAAATAGGGGCATGGATGGATAGAGCACGACCATATGCACAAAACATCCTTACTGAAGCAACTCAAAACAAGCATGGATCTCACTGTAGCATCAGGTTTACATGGCATAAAAATAACAGCAGAGCAAGGACTTAGCAAAATCCTAAGTCCCTGAAATCAGCAATATCACGAAGGCTACTTTGCATGCTTGTGCTAGTCACCACATTGATCACAAAAATACATGGCAAGCACCCCTGTAAAGATGACATGGCATAGATCAAAACACCTGTAGAGCTCATGCCCATATGCAGCACACAACAAATGTGACAAAAATGACAAATCCTCATAATCTGCTAAGTAACAGGAGCTAACATTTTAAAGCACTCTTGCATCAAGGATTTGGGCATCAATATGGACTCAAACAAGCATGTCACAATGGAATGAAATGAATAACACATCATGATGAACATTTTGATATATCATGCGCATGAAACGGAGCTACGGATGAGAAGTTATGGCATGATGAATAGAGGCACAAAATAATGCAGAAAAGGACTTGACGAAAAATCGGGTCAACCTCCGGGTCCAGATCTAGGGTTTGTTCTTGGCACGGATTACAAAGATCGCCGGGGTTCGTCGCTGGACTTGCCGGAGAAGTAGAGGACGGCCAAGGAAGGACGGGAGGAGGCGGATCCAGGGCGGGGGCGTGCGGATCTAGCGCGGCGCGCGGTCGGCGGAGGTCGGCGGCGGGGCAGTGCGCCGCGCGGGGTGGAGGACGGCAGCGATCTTGGATGGCGGCGGGGCGAAGCCGGCAAGGACGCGGGCGGCAGAGCGGAGCCGAACCGCGGCCAGAGCTCGCATGAGGAGCAACGGGCAGCGGGCGAGGCTCCTCGGGCG
>NC_057812.1:320451476-320470060 GCF_018294505.1 Triticum aestivum
GGGTGCGGCCCGGGGTGGGCCGACCTCGGGGCCCGGCGGGCCTGGCGGCGGGGAGGAGAGAGAGGAGGCTCGGGGGGACACATGGCGGCGGCAGATTGGTTGGAGGGCGGCGGACACATCCGACGGCGGGAGGAGGAAGAAGCTGGGGTTAGACCCGAATTTTAAGGGGGATGCACTTATTTATAGGTAGGAGGAGGTGGAAGTGTCCAAAAGGAGTGTAGTTTTTGCCCACGCGATCGTGATCCGGCGACGGAGGACATGGAGAGGGTTTTGAAGGGTTGTTGGGCCGTTTTGGAGGGGTGTTGGGCTGCAACACACACGAGGCCTTTACGGTTCCCCGGTTAACCGTTGGAGCATCAAACGGACTCCAAATGGCACGAAATTTGACAGGCAGTCTACCAGTGGTGTAGCAAGGCCGCTTGGCAAATCTCAGTCCATCCTGAGAATGTTTAACAGCCGCTCACGAAAAGAGGCAAGAGGGGTGCGTCGGAGGACGTAGGAGAGCCGGATTGCAAAACAGATAACGGGGAAAATGCTCGGATGCATGAGACTAACATGTATGCAAATGAGATGCACATGATGACATGATATGAAATGCATGACATGAACAAAATGCAAAACAAAGACAAAACCCAACCACGAAGGGAATCTCACTACTTAGAGCCGAAAATGGCAAGAGTCGGAGTACAAATATGGCAAGTTACATCCGGGGTGTTACACCGCTACATCTTAGTACGACCCCAGCTACAACTTTGATCCATGGGCATAGACCAACTTAGGCCAAAAGCCTAAGCTTGGGGGAGTACGTATTTCTCACCGATATTACATTCATGTTCACACACTCATGCCAGTTGTCGGTGCTCATACTTTTTCATTGTATAATCCATGCTAGTTTATTTTCTTTTAAGCTTTCTTCTTGTGTGTTTGAAAAACCTTAAGAAAAACCCCAAAAAATAGTTGTAGCTTTTAGCTAGTTTACTTTCCATGCCTGTTGTAGTAGTAATTAAAAAGAAAACCCCAAAAGATTTCTCGTTCTTCTTTTACTTGTTGGGAGCTTTCCCGTGTAAATAGTTTTATTTCCTTGCTTTTCCTTGGTGGTCGAGAGGAGAAGACCACAATGAAAATGTTGAGTGGCTCTCATATGCATTATTGTTTCTCATAGGCATCACGTCCAAGATTAGTAGACCGACTTCTACCTGCATCTACTACTATTACTCCACACATCGACCGCTATCCAGCATGCATCTAGTGTATTAAGTTCATGGAGAAACGGAGTAATGCAATAAGAACGATGACATGATGTAGACAAGATCTATTTATGTGGAAATAGACTCCGTCTTGTTATCCTAAATAGCAACGATACATACGTGTCGGTTCCCCTTCTGTCACTGGGATCAAACACCGTAAGATTGAACCCATCACAAAGCACCTCTTCCCATGGCAAGAAAAATTGATCTAGTTGGCCTAACTAAACCAAAGATTCGAAGAAGAAATACGAGGCTATAAGTAATCATGCATATAAGAGATCAAAAGACTCATATAGCTTTCATGGATAAAAACATAGATCTAATCATAAACTCAAAGTTCATCAAATCCCAACAAACACACCGCAAAAAGAGTTACATCAAATAGATCTCCAAGAGACCACTGTATTGAGAATCAAAAGAGAGAGAGAGGAAGCCATCTAGCTACTAACTACGGACACGTAGGTCTACAATGAACTACTCACACATCATCAGAGAGGCACCAATGAGGATGATGAATCCCTCCGTGATGGTGTCTAGATTGGATCTAGTGGTTCTGGAACTTGCGGCGGCTAGAATTGATTTTCGTTGACTCCCCTAGGGTTTCTGGAATATTGGGGTATTTATAGAGCAAAGAGGCGGTGCGGGAGGCCACCGAGGTGGGCACAACCCACCTGGCGTGCCCTGGTGGGTTGTGCTCCCCTCGGAGCACCCCTCAGGTACTTTCTTGGCTCATCTGGTGTCTTCTGGTCCAGAAAAAATCCACAAAAATTTTCGCTGCGTTTCGACTCTGTTTGGTATTGATTTCCTGCGATGTAAAAACGAAGCAGAAAACAACAACTGTCACTAGGCACTATGTCAATAGGTTAGTCCCAAAAAATGATATAAAATGACTCTAAAATGATTATAAAAACATCCAAGAATGATAATATAACAGCATGGAACAATCAAAAATTATAAATATGTTGGAGACATATCAGCATCCCCAAGCTTAATTCCTACTCGTCCTTGAGTAGGTAAATGATAAAAAACAAATTTTTTGATGTGGAATGATGCCTAACATGTTCATCACATATTCTTTTCTTTGTAGCATGGACAATTGGACTTTTATATGACTCAAAGCAACAATATAGTTTTGACATGAAGACTTTAATACTCCATCATATCAATAAGCAACCATGTCTTTCAAAATATCAATGCTAAACCAAGTTATCCCTAGCCCATTATGCTCAATCATTGATCCATTCATGAAACACACTCGCATATTAGCTGCATCCAATGCTCAAGTACGATCATAGTGCCCCTTAGTTGGTGCTTTATAAGAGAAGATGGATACTCAAATAAAAGTAAAAATTGCATAAAGTAAAAGAAAGGCCCATCACGAAGGGAACTAGGGATTTGTAGACGTGCCAAAGCTCAAAGCGAAAAAGATAGAAATAAAACATTTTGGGTGGCATGCCTTTCCTGTCAACAAAAACGATCGAGTAGTTCCCAATACTTTCCATGCTAGATATATCATAAGCAGTTCCCAAATAGAAAATTAAGTTTATTTCTTTTCCCACCACACTTTCACTTTTCATGGCTAACCGTATACACGGGTGCCTTCCATACCAACACTTTCCAAGGAACTTATTATTTGATAACATAAAGTAAATTAAATTTTCATTTTGGGACTGGGCATCCCTAATACCTTTGCCGTACTCTCGTGCAATGACAAGTGAATAAACACTCATCTTGAGAATAACATACCTAGCATAGAAATATATCAGCCACCCCCTACCGTTTCATGAGTGGTACGAGCACACAAAAGAGAAATTTATTTTGAAAATTAGAGATGGCACATGAAATTTTCTTAGAACGGCAAAAGAATACCGCATATAGGTAGGTATAGTGGACTCATGTGGCAAAACTGGTTTAAAGGATTTTGGATGCACAAGTAGTGATCATACTTGGTGCAAATGAAGGCTACCAAAATATTGAGAAGCATCCAACCAAGAAACGAAAAGTTTCATAAGCGAGCATTAAGCATAAGTAACACTGAATAATGCACCACAAGTAGGATATAATTTCATTGCATAACTATTAACTTTCGTGCTTGCATAGGGAATCACAAACCTTAACACCAATATTCTTACTAAAGTACAATTACTCATCAACATGACTCACATATCACTATCATCATATCTCAAAACTATTACAAAGAATCAAGTTTATTTTGTCCAATGATCTTCATGAAAGTTTTTATTATATCCTCCCTGGATATCTATCACTTTGGGACTAGTTTCATATGTTGCTTTTAATAAGCTCAAACAAATATAAGTGAAGAACATGAGCATCATATTTATTTCCGTCAAAATAATTTAAGTGAAGTAAGAGAGAATTTCTAAAAAAAATAACTCTCAAACAAATCTAAGTGAAGCATGAGAGTATTTCTTCAAAAATATTAAAGCAAACCGTGCTCAAAAAGATATAAGTGAAGCACTAGAGCAATTCCATAGCTCATAAGGATTTAAGTGAAACGTAGAGAGCAATTCTAACAAGTCATAGCATAATTTTGGATCTCTCAAATAGGTGTGTCCAGCAAGGATTCATGACTTGAAATAAAAATCAAAACAAGCAAAGACTCATATCATACAAGACGCTCCAAGCAAAACTCACAGTATGTGCTCCGAGTAAAATACCGATGGTTGTTAGAAGAAATAGGGGATGCCACTCAGGGGCACCCCCAAGCTTATTTGCTTGATACTTCTTTAATATTATCTTGGGGTGCCTCGGTCATCCCCAAGCTTAGCCTTTTGCTAATCCTTATTCCTTCATCCATCGCGATCTCACCCAAAACTTGAAAACTTCAATCACACAAATCTCAACAAAATTTTTGTGAGATCCGTTAGTATAAGAAAGCAAATAACTACTTTAAGTACTGTTGCAAACCCATTCATATTTTATATTTGCATTATATCTACCGTATCCCAACTTTTTCTATGAAAAAAACTCTTCAAAACAAGCACACAACGCAAAGAAAACAGAATCTGTCAAAAGCAGAACAGTCTATGTCAATCTGAATATTTTGTATACTTCTGTAACTCCAAAAATTCTAAGAAATTAGGACAAAGTGAGCAATTTGTATAATAATCTTCTGCAAATACAATCAGTATTGTATCACACTTCTATTAAAAATTAATATTATTTTTGTGAGTGCAAAAGTTTCTGTTTTTCAGCAAGGTCAAATCAACTATCACCCAAGATGATCCTAAAGTCTTTGCTTGGCACAAACACTAATTAAAACACATAAAACATAATCATAATAGTAGCATAATTGTGCAAACACTCAAGACCAGAAAGAAAAAGACAAAAACAAATTTTATTCATTGGGTTGCCTCCCAACGATCGCTATCGTTTTACGTCCCTAGCTGGGCATAAAGTAAAGATCTAAGTGTTGTCATCTTTGTTTTCCAACTCTTCAATCAAATTCTTAGTATTCTTCAAAGATTTAGCATATAAATTTTCAACAACAATACTTTTAGGAACGAGTTTGAGAAATTCATTGTTGCCGGTAGGGTCCCTTATCATTTCGCTAAAATTGAGGTGAACAATAATCATCTTAACATCTCCTTTATTATTACTAGAAGTTGCACCCTTGTTCTTAGTAACTTGAGTAATATTGCCAACTTTTACGGAGTTTTTCCAATAGTTTTAGCGGAAGCAAAGGCTGTGCTTAAATTACTAAAGATTTATTCCAATTTATCAATCTGAGACGGGCTTTCTTCAATCCTTTCATCAATTACGACCCCCTTTTCTTTTAACAACTTAAAAACTTCTCCCGCTTTTGACCCAAATTTAGTAGCCAAATTATGCATCTTTTTATCTAAGTTTTCAAAATTTTCTTCAGTAAGCATTTTATTTTCAATAGCATCTAGTCTTTCCATAACATGCTTGAGAGTCAAAGTTGTTTCATTAATCATAAGCGGTGGTGAACCCATTAAATTTCCCATAGCATTAAAAGTATCAAGAGAGGGACACATCAATAAATTTCCACTGGTAATCGTATCAAGGACGAATCTATACCAAGTGGTGATGCCCACATAAAAACAACAAAGAAGAAGAACAGTAGATTGCTTACGGATAGATCTATTATGAGCATTGCAAATCCTATACCAAGCATCTTTTAAATTCTCCCCTCCCCTTTGTTTAAAGTTAAGAACCTCATTATTGGGAGTGCACGCAATAGAGGAAGAACTATCCATAATGACAAAAAGTGGTCAACAAGATTGCACACAAAAATAGATCTGGCAAGAAAAGTGACTAACAAAAAAGAGGGCGAATAAAACAACAAATTTTTGTGAAGTGGGGGAGAGGAAAATGAGAGGCAAATGGGAAATAATGTAAATTGCAAGGAGATGAGATTTGTGATTAGGAACCTAGTAGATGTTGTTGATGTCTCCCCGACAATGGCGCCATAATTTCCTTTTGATGCGGCTTGAACTACATCGGTATTTCCCCAAAGAGGAAGGGATGATGCAGCACAACTACGGTAGGTATTTCCCTCAGTGATGAGACCAAGGTTATTGAACCAGTAGGAGAACCATGCAACACTACGTGAACGACACCTGCACACAAATAACAAATACTCACAACCCGGCGTATTAAAGGGGTTGTCAATCCCTTTCGGGTAACGGCGCCAGAAATTGGCAAGTAGACAGGATACAAATTGTGATAGATTGATATATGTAAATAAAAGCAAATAAAATTCAGCGAGGTATTTTTGGTTTTTTTGATAATATAGATCTGAAAATAAAAGAAAATAAAAATAGACCGCGAAGGCAAATATAATGAAGAAGAGTCCCGGGGGCCGTAGATTTCACTAGTGGCTTCTCTCGAGAAAAATAGCATATGGTGGGTAAACAAATTACTGTTGGGAAATTGATAGAACTTCAAATAATCATGATGATATCCAGGCAATGATCATTATATAGGCATCACTTCCAAGATTAGTAGACCGACTCCTGCCTGCATCTACTACTATTACTCCACACATCGACCGCTATCCAGCATGCATCTAGTGTATTAAGTTCATGGAGTAATGCAATAAGAATGATGACATGATGTAGACAAGATCTATTTATGTAAAAATAGGCCCCATCTTGTTATCCTTAATAGCAACGATACATATGTGTTGGTTCCCCTTCTGTCACTGGGATCAAGCACCGTGATGACCCACAAGTATATGGGATCTACCGTAGTCCTTTTGATAAGTAAGAGTGTTGAACCCAACGGGGAGCAGAAGGAAATGACAAGCAGTTTTCAGTAAGGTATTCTCTGCAAGCACTAAAATTATCGGTAACAGATAGTTTTATGATAAGGTAATTTGTAACGGGTAACAAGTAACAAAAGTAAACAAGGTGTAGCAAGGTGGCCCAATTCTTTTTGTAGCAAAGGACAAGCCTCGACAAACTCTTATATAAAGGAAAGCGCTCCCGAGGACACATGGGAATTATCGTCAAGCTAGTTTTCATCATGCTCATATGATTCGCGTTCGTTACTTTGATAATTTGATATGTGGGTGGGCCGGTGCTTGGGTACCGCCCTTCCTTGGACAAGCATCCCACTTATGATTAACCCTCTCGCAAGCATCCGCAACTACGAAATAAGAATTAAGGTAAACCTAACCATAGCATGAAACATATGGATCCAAATCAGCCCCTTATGAAGCAACACATAAACTAGGGTTTAAGCTTCTGTCACTCTAGCAACCCATCATCTACTTATTACTTCCCAATGCCTTCCCCTAGGCCCAAACAATGGTGAAGTGTCATGTAGTCGACGTTCACATAACACCACTAGAGGAAAGACAACATAAATCTCATCAAAATATTGAATGAATACCAAATTCACATGACTACTTATAACAAGACTTCTACCATGTCCTCAGGAACAAACGTAACTACTCACAAATCATATTCATGTTCATAATCAGAGGGGTATTAATGTGAATAAAGGATCTGAACATATAATGTCCCACCAAATAAACCAACTAGCATCAACTACAAGGAGTAATCAACACTACTAGCAACCCACAGGTACCAATCTGAGGTTTTGAGACAAAGATCAGATACAAGAGATGAACTAGGGTTCGAGAGGAGATGGTTATGGTGAAGATGTTGGTGGAGATTGACCCCCTCCCGATGAGAGGACCGATGGTGATGACGACGGTGACGATTTCCCCCTCCCGGAGGGATGTTTCCCCGGTAGAACAGCTTCGCCGGAGCCCTAGATTGGTTCCGCCAAGGTTCCGCCTCGAGACGGCGGTGCTTCATCCTGAAAGCTTCCTTCTAATTTTTTCCAGGGCAAAAGACACCTTATACCAGGAGATGGGCATCGGGGGGCTTCCAGGTGGCCCACGAGGCA
This sequence comes from Triticum aestivum, assembly GCF_018294505.1. NCBI lineage: Eukaryota > Viridiplantae > Streptophyta > Magnoliopsida > Poales > Poaceae > Triticum > Triticum aestivum. The sequence continues at coordinate 320,459,126 of NC_057812.1, forward strand.
GGGGGCGCACCCAGGGGGGTAGGGCGCGCCCTCCACCCTTGTGGACAGTGGTGGCCCCCCTCTAGTGCTTCCTTCGCCCAATATTTTTTATATATTCCAAAACCGACTTTTGTGGAGTTTCAGGACTTTTGGAGTTGTGTAGAATAGGTCTCTAATATTTGCTCCTTTTCCAACCCAGAATTCCAGCTGCCGGCATTCTCCCTCTTCATGTAAACCTTGTAAAATAAGAGAGAAAATGCATAAGTATTGTGAGATAATGTGTAATAACAGCCCATAATGCAATAAATATCGATATAAAAGCATGATGAAAATGGACGTATCAACTCCCCCAAGCTTAGACCTCACTTGTCCTCAAGCGAAAGCCGATACCGAAAAATATGTCCACATGTTTTGAGATAGAGGTGTCGATAAAATAAAATACGGACACGAGGGCATCATGATCATTCTTAGAATAGCAACACACACACACACACACACACACACACACACATATATATATATATATATATATATATATATAGTCATATGATTTCTTATGCTCAAGTAACAATCTATTCACAATGTCAAGTATGAATCAGAAACTTCATTGAAAAACTAGCAAACTATAATCTTAGTCATTGAAGCAATTGCAATTTATCATAACATCGGAAAGAGTCAATATAAGATATTTTCAGCAAGTCCACATACTCAACTATCATTTAGTCTTTCACAATTGCTAACACTCATGCAATACTTATGGGTATGAAGTTTTAATTGGACACAGAGAAAGATAGGGGCTTATAGTTTTGCCTCCCAGCCTTTTACCTCAAGGGTAACGTCAACAATAATGCTTTATGAAAACCCACATCCAATTATATATATATATATATATATATATATATATATATATATCAAGATCTTTCCAACACATAGTGCTTGCCAAAGGATAAAGTGTAAATAAGGAAAGGTGAAGATCACCATGACTTTTGTATAAGGTATAAGACAAAAATAAAAGATAGGCCCTTCGCAGAGGGAAGCAGAGGTTGTCATGTGCTTTTATGGTTGGATGCACAAAATCTTAATGCAAAAGAACATCACTTTATATTGCCACTTGTGATAGGGACCTTTATTATGCAGTCCGTCACTTTTATTTATTCCATATCACAAGCTCGTATAAAGCTTATTTTCTCCGCACTAATAGATCATACATATTTAGAGAGCATTTTTATTGCTTGCAACAATGACAACTTACTTGAAGGATCTTACTCAATCCATAGGTAGATATGGTGGACTCTCCTGGCAAAACTGGGTTTAAGGATATTTGGAAGCACAAGTAGTATCTCTACTTGGTGCAAAGAATTTGGCTAGCATAAGGAGGAAAGGCAAGCTCAACATGTTGGATGATCCATGACAATATAATTTATTTTGGATATAAGAAAACATAACCCATTACGTTGTCTTCCTTGTACAACATCAACTTTTTAGCATGTCATATTTTAATGAGTGCTCACAATCATAAAATATGTCCAAGATAGTATATTTATATGTGAAAACCTCTCTTTCTTTATTAATTCCTATTAATTGCAACGATGACCAAAACTATGTTTGTTAACTCCCAACAACTTTTATTCATCATACTCTTTATATGTGAAGTCATTACTCTCCATAAGATCAATATGATCTCTTTATTTCTTTTTATTCTTTCTTTTTTTCTTTTATTCCCTCAAGATCATAGCCAGATAACCAAGCCCTCGACTCAAGACTAATCTTTATTATATATAGCTCACAGACTCGATTACATAGATAAGGATCAACACAAAAACTCAAAGCTAGATCATACTAAACTTTATTCTACTAGATCAAGATATAACCAAAAGGATCAAACTAAGAAAAACGGTAAAGATAGAAGTGTGATGGTGATACGATACCGGGGCACCTCCCCCAAGCTTGGCAGTTGCCAAGGGGAGTGCCCATACCCATGTATTTATGTCTCTTTCCTCGGAGGTGGTGATGATGGAGTTGTTGATGATGTAGGCTTCTTCCTTAATTTGTGCTCGAGGATAGAATTCTGCTACCTTAGGTCGTCGATCTCCTGCTCAAGGCTTAATATCTTTTTGGGTAGTTTCTGTTTGTTCTCCTGCAAGAGGCGAAAAGGGATAAACTCAATCTTAGGTTTCTTTGCTCTATCTGGGAAGCTTGACTTTTTGAACTCCACATGCATGTCCCCAGGTTGAGGTAATGGGACTTCATCTTCATCCGAGCTCATCTCCTCCTTTCCCCTAGGTTCATAGTCTTGTTCTTCCTCCATGGTCCAACCACAATGCTCCAAGTCCCCGTAAACCTTAGGGTCTACAAAGTAATCAACCACATAGCTTTCCCCCTTCGAATCCCGGGACGACATATTGCTCTAATCTGTGGTAGAAACAACTCAAAACAAAAAATAGAGGATTGTGTCGTGGTACGGTGGTCAAAACCTTCGGGAGATTATATAATGAATTTTTGCCGACCAAAAGAAGTATCATGCAAGAAAATGGATTCTGGAGGGCACACGAGGTGCGCATGAGGCAGGGGGAGTGCCCAGGGGGGTAGGGCGCGCCCTTGATACGTCTCCAACGTATCTACTTTTCCAAACACTTTTGCCCTTGTTTTGGACTCTAACTTGCATGATTTGAATGGAACTAACCCGAACTGACACTGTTTTCAGCAGAATTGCCATGGTGTTATTTTTGTGCAGAAATAAAAGTTCTTGGAATGACCTGAAAATCAATGGAGAATATTTTTGGAATATATAAAAAATACCGGCGAAAGAATCAAGGCCAGGGGCCCACACCCTTTCCACGAGGGTGGGGGGCGCGCCTACCCCCTTGGGCACGCCCCCTACCTCATGGGCCCCCTGGTGCTCCACCGACCTCAAATCCAACTCCATATATTCATGTTCAGGGACAAAAAAAGAGAGAAGGATTCATTGCTTTTTACGATAAGGAGCCGCCGCCAAGCCCTAATCTCTCTTGGGAGGGCTGATCTGGAGTCCGTTCGGGGCTCCGGAGAGGGGAATCCGTCGCCATCGTCACCATCAACCTTCCTACATAACCAATTTCATGATGCTCACCTCCGTATGTGAGTAATTCCATCGTAGGCTTGCTGGACGGTGATTTTTTGGATGAGATTTATCATGTAATCGAGTTAGTTCTGTTAGGACTTGATCCCTAATATCCATTATGTTCTGAGATTGATGTTGCTATGACTTTGCTATGCTTAATGCTTGTCACTAGGGCCCGAGTGCCATGATTTCAATCTGAACCTATTATGTTTTCATGAATATATGTGAGTTCTTGATCCTATCTTGCAAGTCTATAGTCACCTATTATGTGTTATGATTCGTTAACCCCGAAGTAACAATAATCGGGATACTTACCGGTGATGACCGTAGTTTGAGGAGTTCATGTATTCACTAAGTGTTAATGCTTTGGTCTAGTACTCTATTAGAAGGAGGCCTTAATATCCCATAGTTTCCAATAGGACCCCGCTGTCATGGGAGGGTAGGACAAAATATGTCATGCAAGTTCTTTTCCATAAGCACGTATAACTATATTCGGAATACATGCCTACATTATATTGATGAACTGGAGCTAGTTCTGTGTCACCCTATGTTATAACCGTTGCATGAGGAATCGTGATGGGGTTATGTACCTAGGGTAGGGTCACGGACCTGTCCCAAGTAACTTACCCTAGGACATCCCTAGAAGAGGTCGCCTTCCAGTCGACCAACTAGGATCCAGTCGACCAACGAGGACACACTCGACTGGCCTGAAGGACTCGACCACGAAGACGCACTCGACCACCAGGAGGTCAAGAGGCACTCTGCACCGCAACGGCCTGTAATTAAGTAGACTTTATGATAATAAAGGCACTTTATGTGGGGCGTTACCAGTAACGCCCCAGACTTAACTCACCTTAAACCTTCTCCTACGTGGGCTGGCTGGGGTCCTGGCGCACTCTATATAAGCCACCCCCCTCCACAGGCAGAAGGGTTCGGCACCTTGTAATCTATACATTCATAATCCACTCGACCGCCTCCGGGCTCCGAGACGTAGGGCTGTTACTTCCTCCGAGAAGGGCCTGAACTCGTACATCCTTTGTGCTTACAACCTCTCCATAGCTAGGACCTTGCCTCTCAATACCTACCCCCCACTCTACTGTCAGGCTTAGAACCACGACAGTTGGCGCCCACCGTGGGGCAGGTGTTTTAGCGATTTTGTGGAGAAGTTGCGATTCTTCCGAGTATTTTCATCATGGTGTCTGCTGGAGTTTTGATCGAGGGTCAAGAGATCCGTCTCGGCACTCTCACCTTCATCGCCGACGACTCCGCATGGCTCCAAGAGGCTCCGCTCGACGTTGATGCGCTCCCCGTCCGCGGTGCGACGCATTTCCGCGCATGTGTCCGCGGCGTTCTGCTGCGGCAACCGTCGACCCAGTATCGGTCGGTTCCTTCCACCCTCCCGGTCTCTCGCCAGCGCAAGCGCTCGGGCCGGTCGAGGCTTCAGCGATGGGTGAGTCACGCGGTGGCTCGCCAGACGACCACTACACAAGTTGCGGCAATCGAGCCCAACGAATCTCTCTACGGCTTGTTCGATCAGTCGACTGGCTCCGGAGAGACTACATCCGAGTGCGGAAGCAGTGATCCAGCGGCGGAAATCCTGATGGTCGACGGGCCTCATAGCCCTCCCGGCTTCGCCCGCGGTGGTGGAGCAGGTGACGGCGGCGACCCTACTCGGGGTTACGAAGAGTACCAGCCCGAGCCGCTCGACTCTCTGCAAAGAGAAGAGCTTCGCCGCAGGAACGAGGATCCCCTGCGTATTCCTATCGCAGGAGAAACCCCCGAGGCTCGTGCCTTGGAGGAGGCGCGTCTGGCCAATTTGGCCGAGCGCACTCGACTGGAGAACCTTCAGCGCGCGCGGCAACGAGTTCCCGACACCAGTCGACGTCAACTCTTCCCGCCGACTCAGGTATATCGAACCCCGATTCAGAATTTAGCAGCTGCAACCCGTATAGCAGAGTCCATCCAGCCTTCGCAGTCAGAAGCTGGCAGAGGTTTGCTGCAGATCAGGGATCTACTCCGGGCAGCAGGAGATCAGAATTCAGCCGTGTCTCAGTCGCGCAACAGAATTCACAGTCGATCTGTCACTGTGAATACGGTACAGTCGGCTCACAGCCCCAGATCGCCTCCGCGGCGCGAAGGGCATGAGCATCGGCGAGATCAATATGGCGACAGGCTCGACCGAGATGATAGGCGTCGAGTGCCCTATTCCCCTCCGAGGGGTGGGTCTTACGCTCCTCGGCAGCCAGATGATAGGCGTCAGTACAGTACAGGGCGTAGAGTTCCAGTTGACCCCAGGGAGCCAGGCTTCGACGCGCGATCCATTATCGTGCAAGGGTTGGTCGACCGGAACAGAGCCCATCGTGGTGCACTCGACAGAGAAGTGCCCACGAGCAGTCGAGTACATGTTTCTGGTCCTGAATGTTTTAGCAGAGCTATCAGAGCCACTGTTATTCCCCCCAATTTCAGGTTGGCAACAGGAGTCAGCAAGTTCACTGGTGAGTCTAAGCCTGAAACTTGGCTTGAAGACTACCGAGTGGCAGTTCAGATCGGTGGTGGGAACGACGAGGTGGCCATGAAGCATTTGCCCCTCATGTTGGAAGGTTCTGCCAGGGCATGGTTGACCCAATTACCTCCTAGCAGTATTTACACTTGGGAAGATCTGTCCCGAGTGTTCGTCAGAACGTTCGAAGGGACTTGCAAGCGACCAGCGGGATTGACAGAGTTGCAAGTCTGCGTGCAGAAAACCAATGAGACTCTCAGAGAGTATATTCAGAGGTGGATCACTTTGCATCACACAGTGGAAAATGTCTCTGACCATCAGGCAGTGTGCGCCTTCAAAGATGGTGTCAGGAACAGAGAACTTAGCTTGAAATTTGGTCGAACCGGTGACATGACCTTGAGTCGGATGATGGAGATTGCTACCAAGTACGCCAACGGCGAAGAAGAAGACCGACTCCGAAGCGGCAAGCACAAGCCGAGTCAGTCGGAAAAAGGAAATTCCAGTCGGAAACAGAAGCGGAAGGCTGAACCGGCAGCTCCTGGAGAGGCTCTGGCCGTGACTCAAGGAAAGTCTAAGGGGAAACCAAAAGGATCCTGGAACCCCAAGAAGGTGAAGGATAAAGAAGGGAACGACGTGATGGATATGCCGTGTCATATTCACACGAAGAAAGATGAGGAGGGGAACATCATTTACCCAAAGCACACCACTCGCCAATGTCGACTCCTGATCCAGCAGTTTCAGGGAAAACAGTCTAAGGACAAGGAGAAGGAGTCGGACAAAGCCGAAGACAAAGAGGACAGTGAGGGAGGATACCCGCATATCAACTCCACTCTGATGATCTTCGCAGATGTGGAAAGCAGAAGTCGACTGAAAGTAATTAACCGAGAGGTTAACATGGTTGCCCCAGCGAAGGCAAATTATCTGAAGTGGTCTCAAACACCCATCACATTCGACCAATCTGATCACCCGACTCATATTGCCACCCCTGGGAGGCAAGCGTTGGTGGTCGATCCAGTTGTCGAAGGCACTCGACTGACAAAGGTGTTGATGGACGGTGGAAGTGGGCTGAATCTGTTATATGCAGACACGCTGAAAGGTATGGGCATTCCGATGTCCCGATTGAGCACGAGTAACATGAGCTTCCATGGAGTTATACCAGGGAAGAAGGCTGAGTCTCTCGGCCAGATAGCTTTGGACGTAGTATTTGGCGATTCAAAGCATTTCCGCAAAGAAAAGTTGACATTTGAGGTCGTGGATTTTCAAAGTGCATATCATGCCATTTTGGGGAGGCCAGCCTATGCACGGTTCATGGCTCGACCATGTTACGTGTACCTCAAATTGAAGATGCCCGGTCCCAAAGGTGTGATCACTGTCACCGGAGATAGGAAAAAGGCAGAGGAGTGCTTTCAGAAGGGCTCCAAAATTGCCGATTCCCAAGTGACAGCGGTCGAGTTCGAAGAGTACAAGCAAAACGCAGATCCGAGTGACTTGCTGCGATCCAAGAAGCCCGCCACAGAATCTGCATTCCAGTCGTCCGGTGAGACGAAGCCTGTTCACATCCACCCGACCGACCCCGAAGCAGCTCCGACCCGAATCTCCACAACACTCGACCCAAAATAGGAAGAAGCGCTCATCCAGTTCCTCCGTGAGAACTGGGACATTTTTGCATGGAAGCCCGCTGACATGCCAGGTGTTCCCAGGGGACTGGCTGAGCATCGCCTAAGAGTTGACAAGTCTGCGAAGCCAGTCAAAGAACATATTCGGCGGTCCGCCGTCCAGAAGAGAAAGGCCATCGGTGAAGAAGTGGCTCGACTGTTGGCGACAGGATTTATCCGAGAGATATTCCACTCCGAGTGGCTCGCTAACGTCGTCATGGTTCCTAAGAAGGACAAGTCGCTCCGAATGTGCATTGATTTCAAGCACATAAACCGGGCCTGCCCGAAAGATCACTTTCCTCTCCCTCGCATAGATCAAATTGTTGACTCGACCGCGGGATGCGAGAGGTTGTCTTTTTTAGATGCTTACTCCAGGTACCACCAGATCCGTCTGTATGGACCCGATGAAGTAAAAACAGCTTTCATCACTCCATTCGGGTGCTTCTGCTATATCACCATGCCGTTCGGCCTCAAGAATGCCGGAGCCACGTTTATGCGAATGATTCAGAAGTGTCTACTCACTCAAATCAATCGGAATGTGGAAGCTTATATGGATGATATTGTTGTCAAGTCACGAAAAGGTTCCGACCTGCTCGCTGACCTCGCCGAAACATTTGCCAACCTCAGAAGGTATGATATCAAGCTTAATCCATCAAAGTGCACATTTGGAGTTCCTGGTGGCAAGTTACTCGGTTTTCTCGTTTCCGAACGGGGAATCGACGCCAACCCAGAAAAGATTGGCACTATTCTCCGAATGAAACGCCCTGTGCGAGTGCACGATGTCCAGAAGCTTACTGGATGCTTGGCCGCATTAAGTCGATTCATCTCACGACTCGGTGAAAAGGCATTGCCTCTTTACCGACTGATGAAGAAGGCTGACAAGTTCGAGTGGACTCCAGAAGCTGATGCAGCGTTTGCCGAGCTAAAAGCTCTGCTCTCCACCCAGCCGGTGCTTGCTGCTCCAATCAGCAAAGAGCCTCTATTGCTCTACATCGCAGCCACAGGACAAGTCGTCAGTACTGTGCTAACGGTCGAGCGGGAAGAAGAAGGAAAAGCTCTCAAAGTTCAGCGTCCAGTGTATTATTTGTCTGAAGTCTTGACTCCATCCAAGCAGAGATATCCTCATTATCAGAAGCTTGTGTATGGAATATACATGACCACGAAGAAGGTTGCTCATTATTTCTCTGACCATTCAGTCACAGTCGTTAGCGACGCTCCACTATCAGAGATTTTGCACAACAGAGATGCAACTGGTCGAGTGGCCAAATGGGCGATTGAACTTCTTCCCCTTGATATCAAGTTTGAGGCAAAGAAAGCCATTAAGTCCCAGGCAATAGCAGATTTCCTCGCCGAGTGGATCGAACAGCAGCAGCCGACTGAAGTTCACTCGGAGCATTGGACCATGTTTTTCGATGGTTCTAAGATGTTGAAAGGTTCCGGTGCTGGGGTTGTCCTGGTTTCCCCCAGAGGAGATAAGCTCAGATATGTGCTCCAGATTCACTTTGATTCCTCCAACAATGAGGCAGAATATGAGGCCCTCCTATATGGGTTGCGCATGGCCATTTCACTCGGCGTCCGTCGCCTAATGGTTTATGGTGACTCGGATTTAGTGGTCAATCAGGTGATGAAGGAGTGGGACGTAAGAAGCCCAGCCATGACTGGATACTGCAGCGCAGTGAGGAAGCTGGAGAAAAAGTTCGAGGGGTTGGAGCTCCATCATATACCCCGACTGAAGAATCAAGCAGCTGATGATCTAGCAAAGATAGGTTCCAAGAGAGAAGCCATTCCGAGTGGTGTGTTCTTGGAGCATATACATACTCCATCAGTCAAAGAAGATCCTTTCACCGAAGAAACTCCGCAGCCCAAGAGTGCCACAGATCCGACTGAAGTTGAAGTCCCAGCGGTGGTCGACTTGATCATGGAGGTTTTGGTAGTCATTCCCGACTGGACGATTCCGTATGTCGCATATATCTTGAGGAAGGAACTTCCGGAGGATGAGGAAGAGGCTCGACAGATCGTCCGTCGATCTAAGGCTTTTACCGTCATCAAAGGACAATTATACAGAGAGAGCACGACTGGAGTCGGTCAGAAGTGCATAACACCAGAAGAAGGTCGACTCATCCTCAATGATATTCACTCGGGAACCTGCGGTCATCATGCGTCCTCTCGGACCATCGTGGCCAAAGCATACCGAGCCGGATTTTACTGGCCCAAGGCGAATGAGATGGCAAAGGAGATAGTAGATAAGTGCGAAGGATGTCAGTTCTACTCAAATATGTCACACAAGCCTGCCTCAGCCTTGAAGACCATCCCACTCGTCTGGCCTTTTGCAGTTTGGGGGCTGGACATGATCGGTCCTTTGAGAACAGGACGAAGTGGCTTCACGCATGTACTGGTGGCAGTCGACAAGTTCACCAAGTGGATCGAAGCTAAACCGATCAAGAGCCTCGACACCGGTACTGCTGTTAGCTTCATCAGGGAACTGGTATTCAGATATGGAGTCCCGCACAGCATCATCACGGATAATGGGTCGAACTTTGACTCAGAGGAATTCAGAACCTTCTGCAACTCCCAAGGCACGCGGGTCGACTACGCGTCAGTCGCCCATCCGCAGTCGAATGGACAAGCAGAGCGAGCTAATGGACTAATTCTCAAGGGACTGAAACCGCGACTGATGCGTGATCTCAAACACGCGGCTGGAGCTTGGGTCGATGAACTCCCATCTGTGCTCTGGGGACTGCGGACCACGCCCAATCGGTCGACCGGAAGAACTCCATTCTTCTTGGTCTATGGAGCCGAAGCAGTCTTGCCGAGTGATCTTCTCCACAATGCTCCTCGAGTCGAAATCTACAACGAAGCAGAAGCTGAACAAGCGCGGCAGGACGCAGTCGACCTTTTAGAGGAAGAAAGGGAGATGGCTTTGATCCGGTCGACCATCTACCAACAAGACCTGCGCCATTTCCACGCCCGAAATGTGAGGGGTCGAGCCTTCCAGGAAGGGGATTTGGTTCTCCGAGTGGATCAGCACAAACCACACAAGCTTGCTCCTTCTTGGGAAGGCCCTTTCATCGTTACCAAGGTTCTCCACAACGGGGCATACCGTCTTTACAACATCGAGCATAATATCGACGAGCCCCGAGCTTGGAACGCGGAGCTACTCCGCCCGTTTTACACTTAAGTTGTATCACTCGGATGAGTTGCAATAAAGAACTTCTGTAATTCATGGGCTTAGAAATAATTGTGTCAGCACTTTTTCTTTTTGTCCACATAAAAACTCCCCCTCAGTGGGTGGCTTAGCTGCGAATCCATTTCGCCTAAGTTTGGAAAAATCCTGTCGAGTGGTGAGCCAGACTCTCACTCGGAGGCTTAGCTGCGAATCCGTTTCGCCTAAGTTATGAAAATCCTACCGAGTGGTGAGCAATCCTCTCATTCGGGGGCTTAGCTGCAGTCCAAGCACTCGCCTAAGTTTATCAAAATCCTACCGAGTGGTAAGCCTGCCTTCCACTCGGAGGCTTAGCTGCGAATCCGTTTCGCCTAAGTTATGAAAATCCTACCGAGTGGTGAGCAATCCTCTCACTCGGGGGCTTAGCTGCAGTCCAAGCACTCGCCTAAGTTTATCGAAATCCTACCGAGTGGTAAGCCAGCCTTCCACTCGGAGGCTTAGCTGCAGCCTCGTGCTCGCCTAAGTTATAAAAATCCTA
>NC_057812.1:320473902-320513154 GCF_018294505.1 Triticum aestivum
CCGCTCGCCTCGCCTTCTTCAGTCGAAGCTTGTGCCCCATTGGGCATCGAGTACAGCTCGGTGAAGGCCTAGCAGTCGCCCAAACAACGATCAGTCGACCAGTCGACAGGATCGGCAGAAACGAATACAACAAAGACACGACGGAAAGCAGAGCAAGTGTACCTTGTTTGGGACGCTGTCGTGGTCGAGTGGAGGAATCCTTCTGGCTCCGCGCGGGTTGTCCCTGTTCCCGGTAACGGCTACCATCCACCTTTCCAGAGTGACATCGTCGACTTCTTCTGGATGGACTCTGGTCTCGTCCGCGGGCCCACAGTACAACCACATGCAGTGGCTCCGGAACTGGAGAGGTTGGATGCGGCGCTTGAGGAAAACCTCCAAGAGGTCCATGCCTGTCACTCCGTCCCGAACCAGCTGCACTACTCGCTCCATCAACATCTTCACGTCGGCTTTCTCCTCCGGAATCAGCTTCAGAGGGGAGGGCTTGTTCACTCGGTCCATGGTAAACTGAGGGAGTCCACTCGACTGCCCTGGCGTCGACTGGACCTGGCAGTAGAACCAAGTCGACTGCCAGCCCCTGACGGACTCGGGAAAAGACATGGGCGGGAAGGTGCTGTTGTTCCTCACCTGAATCCCCAGGCCCCCACACATTTGGACGACTCGGGTCTTCTCGTCACCTGGGCTCGCCTTCTTCACGGTCTGAGAGCGACACGTGAAGATACGTTTGAACAAACCCCAGTGCGGTCGACAGCCCAAGAAACCCTCGCACATGGACACGAACGCAGCAAGGTAGGCAATGGAGTTTGGGGTAAAGTGGTGGAGCTGCGCCCCAAAGAAATTCAGGAAACCCCGGAAGAAAATGCTCGGTGGCAAGGAAAACCCCCGATCGACATGAGTGGCCAGGAGCACACACTCACCCTCTTCTGGCTGTGGCTGCCACTCCTTCCCCGGCAACCTCGCAGCTCCATGAGGGATCAAGCCCTCGTCGGCCATGTCGAGGAGGTCCTTCTCCGTGATGGTCGACTGGATCCAGTCGCCTTGGACCCAGCCTTTCGGCAGACGGGATCTGGACGAGGATCCTCGGCGGCTGGTGGATCTCCCCTTCGCCTTCTCCGATGCCGACGCCTTCTTGGCACGCTCCAGCGCTGCCGTCTTCTCCTTGGCCATGGTCGCCGGTGGGATGCACGAAGGGGAGCGGTGCGGAGGCGAGAGCAGGCACGCTGAGCAGGGAGGAAGGGAGCAGAGGGAGAGAGGGAGAATGCGGAGGCGCAGCACAGAAATCCTCGCCGGGCACATTTATAAGGTCCCTTCCGAGTGGCTGACGTGTGGGCCCGGTCGATCTAATCATATCTGTGAGCAGTTATGGAGACTGGATACGTGGCGAAAAAGGCGGCGCGGAGATCGAGGCGTCTACGCCCCGTCCCATCCGAACGCCGCGGTCCGCCCCGCTTCGCGCGCGCCCCCAAATTTCGCGCCCCGCAGAATCCGCGAACAACAAATCTGCCTGTCAGACGCGGCGATTCCGGCGATCCGTCGCTCGGAGATCGACGAAGCTCGAAAGATCACTCGACGCAAAAATAGAATGGATCGAGTCGACCGAAGACGAATTGCTCCTTGTCAACGAGGAGATTCTTTGATCCAGAACAGCGCACAACTAGAGCGCAAAGGTTAATCGGAAACGACGTCAACTCCTTCTTCACTCGAAGCCTCAATCCATTCGGGGGCTAATGATGGGGTTATGTACCTAGGGTAGGGTCACGGACCTGTCCCAAGTAACTTACCCTAGGACATCCCTAGAAGAGGTCGCCTTCCAGTCGACCAACTAGGATCCAGTCGACCAACAAGGACACACTCGACTGGCCTGAAGGACTCGACCACGAAGACGCACTCGACCACCAGGAGGTCAAGAGGCACTCTGCACCGCAACGGCCTGTAATTAAGTAGACTTTATGATAATAAAGGCACTTTATGTGGGGCGTTACCAGTAACGCCCCAGACTTAACTCACCTTAAACCTTCTCCTACGTGGGCTGGCTGGGGTCCTGGCGCACTCTATATAAGCCACCCCCCTCCACAGGCAGAAGGGTTCGGCACCTTGTAATCTATACATTCATAATCCACTCGACCGCCTCCGGGCTCCGAGACGTAGGGCTGTTACTTCCTCCGAGAAGGGCCTGAACTCGTACATCCTTTGTGCTTACAACCTCTCCATAGCTAGGACCTTGCCTCTCAATACCTACCCCCCACTCTACTGTCAGGCTTAGAACCACGACAAATCGCATCCGACATAATTATCCACCACTGATCCATTGCCTACGAGCTTTTCACATATTGTTCTTCGCTTATTTACTTTTCCGTTGCTACTGTTAGAATCACTATAAAACCAAAACTGTTACCGTTACTTTTGCCACCGTTACCACTACTATCATATTACTTTGCTACTAAATACTTTGCTGCAGATATTAAGTTTCCAGGTGTGGTTGAATTGAAAACTCAGCTGCAAATACTTGAGAATATTCTTTGGCTCTCCTTGTGTCGAATCAATACATTTGGGTTGAATACTCTACCCTCGAAAACTGTTGTGATCCCCTATACTTTTGGGTTATCAAGACTATTTTCTGGCGCCGTTGCGGGGGAGCATAGCTCTATTCTTTGAGTCACTTGGGATTTATATCTGCTGATCACTATGAAGAACTTGAAAGATAAAAGAACCAAGATTTTTCCCTCAACTACGAGGGGAGGTAAGGAACTGCCATCTAGCTCTGCACTTGATTCACCTTCTGTTTTGAGTAAACTTGCGACACCTACACCTGCTATTCATTCTGATATGTCGCATGTTATTGATGATGCCACTTCTGCTTTGCATGATACTTATGATGAAACTACTTCTATGCTTGATAATACTGTGCCACTAGGTGAATTTCTTGATGAACAACTTGCTAGGGTTAGAGAGAATGAAATTATTGAAACTGATAATATTGATGAAAGTAATGATGAGGATTCTCCCCCTAGATATGAATTGCCTGTTGTGCGTGAGGGTTATGTTATGGATGAAGAAACTGCTAGAGACTTCTTAGCTTGCAATGATAGATCCGATCTTAAGAAATTATTAGCTAAGCTTAAAGAAAAGTCTTTGAATGCTAGAATGAAATATGACCATGCTTTTGCTACTTCACCTATCTTTATTTCCGATAAGGATTATGATTTCTCTGTCGATCCTGAGTTAATTACTTTGGTTGAATCTGATCCTTTTTATGGCTACGAATCTGAAACTTTTGTGGCACATCTTACTAAATTAAATGATATAGCCACCCTGTTTACTCGTGATGAGAAAACTCGCTATTACTTTATCCTTAAGTTGTTTCCGTTCTCATTAAAGGGTGATGCTAAAACATGGTTTAATTCTCTTGATCCTAGTTGTGTGCATAGTCCCATGATATGATTTATTACTTCTCTGCTAAATATTTCCCCGCTCATAAGAAACAAGCTGCCTTAAGGGAAATATATAATTTTGAGCAAATTGAAGAAGAGAGTCTCCCACAAGCTTGGAGAAGGCTTCTCCAATTACTTAATGCTTTGCCTGGTCATCCTCTCAAGAAAAATAAAATACTTGATATCTTTTATAATGGACTAACCGATGCTTTCAGAGACTACCTGGATAGTTGTGCTGGTTGTGTTTTTAGGGAAAGAACGGTTAATCAAGCTGAATTGCTATTGAATAATATGTTGAGTAATGAAAATGATTGGACACTTCCTGAACCAACTCCGAAGAAAAGGGGTATTCTATTTCTCAGTCCTGAAGATATGCAAGAGGCAAAGAAATCTATGAAAGAAAAAGGTATTAAAGTTGAAGATGTTAAGAATTGATGTCTACTACACAACCTTCTTCTTGTAGATGTTGTTGGGCCTCCAAGTGCAGAGGTTTGTAGGACAGTAGAAAATTTCCCTCAAGTGGATGACCTAAGGTTTATCAATCCATGGGAGGCGTAGGATGAAGATGATATCTCTCAAGCAACCCTGCAACCAAATAACAAAGAGTCTCTTGTGTCCCCTACACACCCAATACAATGGTAAATTGTATAGGTGCACTAGTTCGGCGAAGAGATGGTGATACAAGTGCAATATGGATGGTAGATATAGGTTTTTGTAATCTGAAAATATAAAAACAGCAAGGTAGCAAGTGGTAAAAGTGAGCGTAAATGGTATTGCAATGCTAGGAAACAAGGCCCAGGGTTCATACTTTCACTAGTGCAAGTTCTCTTAACAATAATAACATAATTGGATCATATAACTATCCCTCAACATGCAACAAAGAGTCACTCCAAAGCCATTAATAGCGGAGAACAAACGAAGAGATTATTGTATGGTATGAAACCACCTCAAAGTTATTCTTTCTGATCGATCTATTCAAGAGTTCATACTAGAATAACACCTTAAGACACAAATCAACCAAAACCCTAATGTCACCTAGATACTCCAATGTCACATCAAGTATCCGTGGGTATGATTATACGATATGCATCACACAATCTGAGATTCATCTATTCAACCAACACAAAGAACTTCAAAGAGTGCCCCAAAGTTTCTACTGGAGAGTCAAGATGAAAACGTGTGCCAACCCCTATGCATAAGTTCATGAGGTCATGGAACTCGCAAGTTGATCACCAAAACATACATCAAGTGGATCACGTGATATCCCATTGTCACCACAGATAAGCACATGCAAGACATACATCAAGTGTTCTCAAATCCTTAAAGACTCAATCTGATAAGATAACTTCAAAGGGAAAACTCAATTCATCACAAGAGAGTAGAGGGGGAGAAACATCATAAGATCCAACTATAATAGCAAAGCTCGCGATACATCAAGATCGTGCCAAATCAAGAACACGAGAGAGAGAGAGAGATCAAACACATAGCTACTGGTACATACCCTCAGCCCCAAGGGTGAACTACTCCCTCCTCGTCATGGAGAGCGTCGGGATGATGAGAATGGCCATCGGAGAGGGATTCCCCCCCTCTGACAGGGTGCCGAAATGGGTCTAGATTGGTTTTCGGTGGCTACGGAGGCTTCTGGCGGTGGAACTCCCGATCTAGGTTATTTTCTGGAGGTTTCTATATTTATAGGAATTTCTGGCGTCGGTCTCACGTCAGGGGGTCTCCGAGTCGTCCACGAGGGTGGAGGGCTCGGGAATCTTCTGGCCCAACTATTTTACTCTGAGGGCTTCTTTTGGTCCAACAAAAATCATCAAAAATTGGCACGTCAATTGGAATCCGTTTGGTATTCCTTTTCTGTAAAACTCAAAAACAAGGAAAAAACAGAAACTGGCACTCTAGGTTAATAGGTTAGTCCCAAAAATCATATAAAATAGCACATAAATGCATATAAAACATCCTAGATGGATAATATAATAGGATGGAACAATCAAAAAGTATAGATACGTTGGAGACGTATCAATCATCCCCAAGCTTAATTCCTGCTCGTCCTCGAGTAGGTAAATGATAAAAAATAGAATTTTTTGATGTGGAATGCTACCTAACATATTTATCCATGTAATTCTCTTTATTGTGGCACGAATATTCAGATCCATAAGATTCAAGACAAAAGTTTAATATTGACATAAAATAATAATACTTCAAGCATACTGATTACCCACAAGTATAGGGGATCGCAACAACTTTCGAGGGTAGAGTATTCAACCCAAATTTATTGATTCGACACAAGGGGAGCCAAAGAATATTCTCAAGTATTAGCAGCTGAGTTGTCAATTCAACCACACCTCGAAACTTAGTATATGTAGCAAAGTGTTTAGTAGCAAAGTAATATGATAGTGATGGTAACGGTAACAAAAGAGTAACGAAAGCAAAGTAATGTTTTTGGTATTTTGTAGTGATTGTAACAATAGCAACAGGAAAGCAAATGAGCGTAAACCAATATATGGAAAGCTCGTAGGCATCGGATCAATGATGGATAATTATGCTGGATGTGGTTCATCATGTAACAGTCATAACATAGGGTGACACAGAACTAGCTCCAATTCATCAATGTAATGTAGGCATGTATTACGAATATAGTCATACGTGCTTATGGAAAAGAACTTGCATGCCATCTTTTGTCCTACCCTCCTGTGGCAGCGGGGTCCTAATGGAAACTAAGGGATATTAAGGCCTCCTTTTAATAGAGAACCGGAACAAAGCATTAGCACATAGTGAATACATGAACTCCTCAAACTACGGTCATCACCGGTAAGTATCCCGATTATTGTCACTTCGGGGTTAACGGATCATAACACATAATAGGCGACTATAGACTTGCAAGATAGGATCTAGAACTCTCATATATTGATGAAAACATAATAGGTTCAGATCTGAAATCATGGCACTTGGGCCCTAGTGACAAGCATTAAGCATAGCAAAGTCATAGCAACATCAATCTCAGAACATAGTGGATACTAGGGATCAAACCCTAACAAAACTAACTCGATTACATGATAAATCTCATCCAACCCATCACCGTCCAGTAAGCCTACGATGGGATTACTCACGCACGGCAGTGAGCATCATGAAATTGGTGATGGAGGATGGTTGATGATGACGACGGTGATGAATCCCCCTCTCTGGAGCCCCGAACGGACTCCAGATCAGCCCTCCCGAGAGGTTTTAGGGTTGGCGGTGGCTCCGTATCGAAAAACGCGATGATTTCTTCTCTCCTATTTTTTCTCCCTGAAAGCAGTTATAGAGTTGGAGTTGGAGTCGGCAGGTCTCCAGGGGGCCCACGAGGTAGGGGGCACGCCCTAGGGGGGGGGGCGCCCCCCACCCTCGTGGCAAGGGTGTGGGCCCCCTATTCTTCATCTTTAGCAAGGTTTTTATTATTATTTATTGTAAGATATTCCGTGGAGTTTCAGGTCATTCTAAGAACTTTTGTTTTCTGCACATAAAACAACATCATGGCAATTATGCTGAAAATAGCGTCAGTCCGGGTTAGTTCCATTCAAATCATACAAGTTAGAGTCCAAAACATGGGCAAAAGTGTTTGGAAAAGTAGATACGACGAAGACGTATCAACTCCCCCAAGCTTAAACCCTTGCTTGTCCTCAAGCAATTCAGTTAACAAACTGAAAGAAATAAAGAAAAACTTTTACAAACTTTGTTTGCTCTTGTTGTTATAAATATGCCAAGCTAGCATTCAACTTTTCAGCAAAGATTATAACTAACCATATTTGCAATAATTCTCAGGTCTCATGATTACCCATATCATTAGCATAATCAACTAGCAAGCCATAATAATAAATCTCGGATGACAACACTTCCTCAAAACAATCATAATATGATATAACAAGATGGTATCTCGCTAGCCCTTTCTGAGACCGCAAAACATAAATGCAGAGCACCTTTAAAGATCAAGGACTGACTAGACATTGTAATTCATGGTAAAAGAGATCCAATCATAGTCACACCCAATATAAATTAACAGTAATGAATGCAAATGACAGCGGTGCTCTCCAACTGGTGCTTTTTAATAAGAGGGTGATGACTCAACATAAAAGTAAATAGATAGGCCCTTCGCAGAGGGAAGCAGGGATTTGTAGAGGTGCCAGAGCCCGGTTTTGAAATAGAGGTGAATAACATTTTGAGCGGTATACTTTCATTGTCAATATAACAACCAAGAGATGGCGATATCTTCCATGATACACACATTATAGGCGGTTCCCAAACAGAATGGTAAAGTTTATACTCCCCCTCCATCAACAAACATCAATCCATGGCTTGCTCGAAACAACGAGTGCCTCCAACATACATCAGGTCCCAAGGGGAGTTTTGTTTGCAATTATTTTGATTTAGTTTGCATAAAGCATGGGACTGGGCATCCCGGTGACCAGCCATTTATCTCGTGAGTGAGGAGCGGAGTCCACTCCTCTTGAGAATAACCCGCCTAACATGGAAGATACATGCAGCCCTAGTTGATACATGAGCTATTCGAGCATACAAAACAGGATGATTATTTGAAGGTTTAGAGTTTGGCACATACAAATTTACTTGGAACGACAGGTAGATACCGCATATAGGAAGGTATAGTGCACTCATCTGGAATAACTTTGGGGTTTAAGGAGTTTGGATGCCAAAGCAATATTCCCGCTTAGTACAAGTGAAGGCCAGCAAAAGACTGGGAAGCGACCAACTAGAGAGCGATAACAGCCATGTACATGCATTAAAATTAATAAACATTGGATGCAAGCATGAGTAGGATATAATCCACCATGAACATAAATATCGTGAAGGCTACGTTGATTTGTTTCAACTACATGCGTGAACATGTGCAAAGTCAAGTCACTTAAATCATTCAAAGGAGGATACCACCCTATCATACCACATCATAACCATTTTAATAGCATGTTGGCATGCAAGGTAAACCATTATAACTCATAGCTAATCATGCATGGCACAAGCAACTATGATCTCTAATTGTCATTGCAAACATGTTTATTCATAACAAGCTGAATCAAGAACGATGAACTCATCATATTTACAAAAACAAAAGAGGTCGAGTTCATACCAGCTTTTCTCATCTCAGTCAGTCCATCATATATCATCATAATTGCCTTTCACTTGCACGACCGAACGATGTGAATAATAATAAGAGTGCACATGCATTGGACTAAGCTGGAATCTGCGAGCATTCAATAAACAGGAGAAGATAAAGCAATATGGGCTCTTGGTTAAATCAACAATAAAGCATATAAGAGCCATTTCAACAATTTAATCATGGTCTTCTCCTAGTGACCCCCAAAGAAAAGAAAAGAAATAAAACTATTTACACGGGAAAGCTCCCAACAAGCAAAAGAAGAATGGGAAATATTTTTGAGTTTTCTTTTTAATTACTACTACAAGCATGGAAAGTAAATTAGTTAAAAGCTACAACTAATTTTTTTAGTTTTTTCTTAAGGTTTATTAAACACACAAGAAGAAAGCATAAAAGGAAATAAACTAGCATGGATGATACAATGAAAAAGTATGAGCACCGACATCTAGCAATGAGTGTGTGTGAACATAAATGTAATGTCGGTGAGAAATACGTACTCCCCCAAGCTTAGGCTTTTGTCCTAAGTTGGTCTATGGACACGGCTGGCCTGGCTGATATCCATAATAATAGTTTGGGTCGTACTGCGATGAGGAAGAAGAAGGCTCCGATTGCCACTGGCTGGCAATCATCTCCGGATCCCACTGATAGTTAGACTGTCGTGAAGGATCAAAATGTGGTTCCGGTTCTGGCTCCTCGGCTGGTTCAGGGTTCCGATAGGCGTGGATAGCCGTCAACGGTACAAGGTACGTGCCTACAGTCAAATCAAACAAAGAAGGAGCAGGCAAGGTAATAGTCTCAGGATGATGTTTATTGAAGAACAATTGATATTTAAGCTCTCCTACCCTATTCTTAACAATAAAATCATGTGCCACCATACTTTTATAATCTAAATAAACACGAGGCATCACTTTTTCTTCCTTCTCAGCATGCCTAATATGTATGTTAAAATGTGCAGCTAGGTGTGTAGCATAGATGCCTCCAAAGATGGGACCCTTAGTACGGTTCATACTTAACCGTCTAGCAATAATGCTGCCCATACTAAAAGTATTATCACTGTATAAACCTTGGAGCAAAATAATAATATCAGGGATACTAAGGTTTCCACAGTTTCCACGACCAATTAAGCAACGACTAGCAAATAATGCAAAGTAACGTAAGACAGGAAAATGTATGCTAGTGATTCGTGCATCGAAAACCTTCCTAGTTTCCCGTATAGTGATAGTATTAATAAATCCCTCCACATCATCACGATGTGGTTCTTCTGTCTTGCCCTCAAAAGGGACTAAACAAATCCGACAAAAAACATAAAGTGACATCTCCTTATGCTCATCATATAAATGAAACTCCATCGTAGGTGGTGAGTTTCTAGAATGAAAATGAAAGTTTTGCACAAAGGTATTTGTGAGTAAGAGATACTGACCGCATTGGTCTTGGAGGAAAGCGGTGAGGCCTGCATTATGAGCCAACTCATGAAAATCTTCATAAATCCCGGCTCCTCTTAAGAAATCCTCGGAAGGCCATTCACACGCCCGAACCTCCGCGGTGCGCGGCAAATTATACTTAGGCTTCGGTGCCTTTTCCTTCGAGCTTTGGCTCGATGAGCCCCTCAATAATCTCCTCATCATTTTCTGAAAAATTCTGAAATTTTTAGTAACTTCAAAATAAAAGTGAACCAAACTCAATAATATTGATAGCAACTACTCCTACAAGTGCCTAGGGCCTATATCATGCATTAAAACTACTTTTGACCATATAAATTTGACATGCAAGTTCAAGAACAGGGTCACCTAAGCAGCAAAAATTTGCAATGAATAAAGCACTAGAACAAAAACTAATTGGACCAATGGAGGAGTCACATACCAAGGACCAATCTCCCCAAGCAGTTTTGTGAGAGGTGCTTTGAGCAAGGAGATCGAAAATGGCACCAAAGAGGGCTAGAACTCGTGCTTGAGTTGGTTTTTCGTGTTTGTGGGAGGAAGAAGAAGAGGATGGGTGCAGGAATAAGTGGAGGAGGGCCACCGTGGGCCCATGAGGCAGGGGCGCGCCCTAGGGGGGTGGGCGCGCCCTCCACCCTCGTGGCAAGGTGGTTGGCCCTCCTAGTGTGTTCTCTGTTCCATAAATCCTCAAATATTCTAGAAAAAACAATATTTAATTTTCAGGGCATTTGGAGAACTTTTATTTTCGAGGTATTTTTATATTGCACGGATAATTAGATAATAGACAAAAAATTATTTATTTTTACTTTATTTAAACTAAATAACAGAAAGTATAGAGAGGGTACAGAAGGTTGTGCTTCTAGTTTCATCCATCTCATGCTCGTCAAAAGGAATCCACTAACAAGGTTGATCAATCTTGTTAACAAACTCATTCCGATTTACATGAAACCGGAGAAATTTAGAATAACACTAGGTTACCTCAACGGGGATATGCACATCCCCAATAATAAGTATATCATATTTCTTCTTGACAGTAGGAAGAGGAAATTCAAATCCTCCAAATATAATCGATGGAAATTTTCCGATAGAATTGATACTATGAACTTGAGGTTGTTTCCTCGGAAAGTGTACCGTATGCTCATTACCATTAACATGAAAAGTTACATTGCCTTTGTTGCACTCAATAAAAGCCCCTGTAGTATTAAGAAAAGGTCTTCCAAGAATAATAGACATACTATCGTCCTCGGGAATATCAAGAATAACAAAGTCCATTAAAATAGTAATGTTTGCAACCACAACAGGCACGTCCTCACAAATACCGTCAGGTATAGCAGTTGATTTATCAGCCATTTGCAAAGATATTTCAGTAGGTGTCAACTTATTCAAGTCAAGTCTACAATATAAAGAGAGAGGCATAAGACTGACACCGGCTCCAAGATCACATAAAGCAGTTTTAACATAGTTTCTTTTAATGGAGCATGGTATAGTAGGTACTCCTGGATCTCCAAGTTTCTTTGGTATTCCACCCTTAAAAGTATAATTAGCAAGCATGGTGGAAATTTCAGCTTCCGGTATCTTTCTTTTATTTGTAATAATATCTTTCATGTACTTAGCATAAGGATTGGTTTTGAGCATATTAGTCAATCGCATACGCAAAAATATAGGTCTTATCATTTCAGCAAAGCGCTCAAAATCCTCATCATCCTTTTTCTTGGATGGTTTGGGAGGAAAAGGCATGGGTTTCTGAACCCAAGGCTCTCTTTCTTTAGCATGTTTCCTAGCAACAAAGTCTTTCTTATCATAACGTTGATTCTATGATTGTGGGTTATCAAGATCAACATCAGGTTCAATTTTGACATCATTATCATTACTAGGTTGAGAATCATTATGAACATCATCATTAACATTTTCATTATGTTCATGTTCATTGCCAGATTGTGTTTCAGCATCAGACATAGAGATATCATTTGGATTATCAGGTGGTTCAGCAATAGGTTCACTAGAAGTTTGCACAGTTCTATCATTTTTCTTTTTCTTCCTTTTAGAAGAACTAGGTGCATCAATATTATTTCTCTCAGAATCTTGCTCAATTCTCTGGGGTGGCCTTTAGGATACAAAGGTTCCTGAGTCATTCTACCAGTTCTAGTAGACACTTTAACAACATATAATCATTTTTCTTACTATTCATCTCATTGAGCAATTCCTTTTAAGCTTTAAGTGCTTGTTCTACTTGAGTGGTAACCATAGAAGCATGTTTGCTAACAAGTTTAAGTTCACCTCTAATATTAGCCATATAGTCACCCAAGTATTTAATCATATCAGCATCTTGTTTTAATTGTCTACCAAAATAAGCATTGAAGTCTTCTTGCTTAAACATAAAATTATCGAACTCATCCAAGCATTGACTAGCAATTTTAGCAGGAGGGATTTCAGCTTTATCATATCTATAGAGAGAATTTACCTTTACTACTTGTGTCGGGTTATCGAGGTCTGGAGGTTCTTCAATAAATAAAGGATTAAGATCATATGTTTCTTCAATAGGCGGTAAATTCTTAACATCTTTAGCTTTAATACCTTTTTATTTCATAGATTTCTTTGCCTCTTGCATATCTTTAGGACTGAGAAATAGAATACCCCTCTTCTTCGGAGTTGGTTTAGGAATATGATCGTTAATTGGAGCAGGAGCTGGCTCAGGAGCTCGCTCAGGAGGTGCCCAATTATTTTCATTTGTCAACATATTATTCAATAAGATTTCAGCTTCATCCGGTGTTCTTTCCCTGAAAAGAGAACCAACACAACTATCCAGGTAATCTCTGGAAGCATCGGTTAGTCCATTATAAAAGATATCAAGTATTTCATTTTTCTTAATAGGATGATCAAGCAAAGAATTAAGTAACTTGAGAATCCTCCCCCAAGATTGTGGGAGACTCTCTTCTTTAATTTGTACAAAGTTGTATATTTCCTTTAATGCAGCTTATTTCTTATGAGCAGGGAAATATTTAGCAAAGAAGTAGTAAATCATATCCTGGGGACTACGCGCACAAACAGGATCAAGGGAATTAAACCATATTTTAGCATCACCCTTTAATGAGAACGGAAATATTTTAAGGATATAAAAGTAGCGAGATCTCTCATCATTAGTGAACAGGGTGGCTATATCATTTAATTTAGTAAGATGTGCCACAACAGTTTCAGATTCATAGCCATGAAAAGGATCAGATTCAACCAAAGTAATTATATCAGGATCAACAGAGAATTCATAATCCTTATCAGTAACACAGATAGGTGAAGTAGCAAAAGCAGGGTCAGGTCTCATCCTAGCATTTAGAGATTGCTTATTCCATTTATCTAATAACCTTTTGAGTTCATATCTATCTTTGCAAGCTAAAATAGCTAAATAAGCTTCATGATCAAATAAATAACCCTCAGGAATAACAAGTGATTCTTCATCATCACTTTCATCATCATAATCAGATTCAATATTTTCAATCTCTCTAGCCCTAGCAAGTCATTCCTCGAGAAAATCACTAAGTGGCATAGTAGTATTAGGCATAGAGGTAGTTTCATCATAAGTATCATGTATAGCAGAAGAAGCAACATCAATAACATGCGACATATCAGAACGAATAGCAGAACCAGGTGTAGGTGTCGCAAGCTTACTCAAAACAGAAGGTGAATCAAGTGCAGAGCTAGATGGCAGTTCCTTACCTCCCCTCATAGTTGAGGGATAAATTGTTGTCTTAGCGTCTTTCAAATTCTTCATAGTGTCCAGCAGATATAAATCCCAAGTGACTCAAAGAATAGAGCTATGCTCCCCGGCAACGGTGCCAGAAATTAGTCTTGATAACCCACAAGTATAGGGGATCGCAACAACTTTCGAGGGTAGAGTATTCAACCCAAATTTATTGATTCGACACAAGGGGAGCCAAAGAATATTCTCAAGTATTAGCAGCTGAGTTGTCAATTCAACCACACCTGGAAACTTAGTATATGCAGCAAAGTGTTTAGTAGCAAAGTAATATGATAGTGATGGTAACGGTAACAAAAGAGTAACGAAAGCAAAGTAATGTTTTTGGTATTTTGTAGTGATTGTAACAATAGCAACGGGAAAGCAAATAAGCGTAAACCAGTATATGGAAAGCTCGTAGGCATCGGATCAATGATGGATAATTATGCCGGATGCGGTTCATCATGTAACAGTCATAACATAGGGTGACACAGAACTAGCTCCAATTCATCAATGTAATGTAGGCATGTATTCCGAATATAGTCATACGTGCTTATGGAAAACAACTTGCATGACATCTTTTGTCCTACCCTCCCGTGGCAGCGGGGTCCTAATGGAAACTAAGGGATATTAAGGCCTCCTTTTAATAGAGAACCGGAACAAAGCATTAGCACATAGTGAATACATGAACTCCTCAAACTACGGTCATCACCGGTAAGTATCCCGATTATTGTCACTTCGGGGTTAACAGATCATAACACATAATAGGTGAGTATAGACTTGCAAGATAGGATCTAGAACTCTCATATATTGATGAAAACATAATAGGTTCAGATCTGAAATCATGGCACTCGGGCCCTAGTGACAAGCATTAAGCATAGCAAAGTCATAGCAACATCAATCTCAGAACATAGTGGATACTAGGGATCAAACCCTAACAAAACTAACTCGATTACATGATAAATCTCATCCAACCCATCACCGTCCAGCAAGCCTACGATGGAATTATTCACGCACGGCGGTGAGCATCATGAAATTGGTGATGGAGGATGGTTGATGATGACGACGGCGACGAATCCCCCTCTCCGGAGCCCCGAACGGACTCCAGATCAGCCCTCCCGAGAGGTTTTAGGGCTTGGCGGCGGCTCCGTATTGTAAAACGCGATGATTTCTTCTCTCCTATTTTTTCTCCCCGAAAGCAGTTATATAGAGTTGGAGTTGGAGTCAGGAGGTCTCTAGGGGGCCCACGAGGTAGGGGGCACGCCCTAGGGGGGGTGCGCCCCCCACCCTCGTGGCAAGGGTGTGCGCCCCCTGGTCTTCATCTTTGGCGAGGATTTTTTATTATTTATTGTAAGATATTCCGTGGAGTTTCAGGTCATTCCGAGAACTTTTGTTTTCTGCACATAAAACAACATCATGGCAATTCTGCTGAAAACAACGTCAGTCCGGGTTAGTTCCATTCAAATCATACAAGTTAGAGTCCAAAACAAGGGCAAAAGTGTTTGGAAAAGTAGATATGACGAAGACGTATCACATACTAACTAAGCAATTATGTCTTCTCAAAATAACATGGCAAAAGAAAGCTTATCCCTACAAAATCATATAGTTTGGCAATGCTTCATTTTCGTCACACAAAAATGCTCTCATCATGCACAACCCTGATGACAAGCCAATCAATTGTTTCATACTTTAGTAATCTCAAACTTTTTTCAACTTTCACGCAATACATGAGCGCGAGCCATGGACATAGCACTATGTGTGGAATAGAATATAATGATGGGGGTTGTGTGGCGAACACAAAAAAGGAGAAAGTCTCACATTGACGCGGCTAATCAACGGGCTATGGAGATGCCCATCAATTGATGTCAATGCGAGGAGTAGGGATGGCCATGCAACGGATGCACTAGAGCTATAAATGTATGAAAGCTCAACAAAAGAAACTAAGTGGGTGTGCATCTAACTTGCTTTCTCACGAAGACCTAGGGCATTTGAGGAAGCCAATTGTTGGAATATACAAGCCAAGTTCTGTAATGAATAATTCCCACTAGTATATGGAAGTGACAAAACAAGAGACTCTCTATCATAAAGATCATGGTGCTACTTTGAAGCACAAGTGTGGAAAAAGAGGAAAGTAGCATTGTCCCTTTTTATTTCTTTTTTGGCCTTTCTTTTTTATTTGGCCTTTCTCTCTTTTTTTTTTTTTTTATTTGGGACAATGCTCTATTAATGATGATCATCACACTTCTATTTACTTACAACTCGATACTAGAACAAAATATGACTCTATATGAATGCCTCCGGCAGTGTACCGGGGAATGAATCAAGAGTGACATGTATGATAAATTATGCATGGTGGCTTTGCCAGAAATACGATGTCAACTACATGATCTTGCAAGGCAATATGACAACGATGATGTGTGTCATGATGAACGGAACGGTGGAAAGTTGCATGGCAATATATCTCGGAATGGCTATGGAAATGCCATAATAGGTAGGTATGGTGGCTGTTTTGAGGAAGATATAAGGAGGTTTATGTGTGACAGAGCATATCATATCACAGGGTTTGGATGCACCGGCGAAGTTTGCACCAACTCTCGAGGTGAGAAAGGGCAATGCACGGTACCGAAGAGGATAGCAATGATGGAAGGGTGAGAGTGCGTATAATCCATGGACTCAACATTAGTCATAAAGAACTCACATACTTATTGCAAAAATCTACAAGTCATCAAAAACCAAGGACTAAGCGCATGCTCCTAGGGGGATAGATTGGTAGGAAAAGACCATCACTCGTCCCCGACCGCCACTCATAAGGAAGGCAATCAAAGAAACACCTCATGCTTCAAATTTGTCACACAACGGTTACCATACGTGCATGCTAGGGACTTGCGAACCTCAAAAAAAGTATTTCTCAAATTCACAATTACTCAACTAGCACGACTCTAATATTACCATCTTCATATCTCAAAACAATTCTCAAGTATCAAACTTCTCATAGTATTGAATGCACTTATATGAAAGTTTTTATTATACTCATCTAGGATGCCCATCATATTAGGACTAATTTTATAACCCAAACAAATTACCATGCTGTTCTAAAAGACTCTCAAAATAATATAAGTGAAGCATGAGAGTTCATCTATTTCTATAAAATAAAACCACCACCATGCTCTAAGAAGATATAAGTGAAGCACTAGAGCAAATGACAAACTACTCCGAAAGATATAAGTGAAGATCAATGAGTAGTCGAATAATTATGCAACTATGTGAAGACTCTCTAACATTTATGAATTTCAGATCTTGGTATTTTATTCAAACAGCAAGAAAAACAAAATAAAATAAAATGACGCTCCAAGCAAAACACATATCATGTGGTGAATAAAAATATAGCTCCAAGTAAAGTTACCGATGAACAAAGACGAAAGAGGGGACGCCATCCGGGGCATCCCCAAGCTTAGGATCTTGGTTGTCCTTGAATATTACCTTGGGGTGCCTTGGGCATCCCCAAGCTTAGGCTCTTGCCACTCCTTATTCCATAGTCCATCGAATCTTTACCCAAAACTTGAAAACCTCACAACACAAAACTTAACAGAAAACTTGT
The DNA here is from genome assembly GCF_018294505.1 of Triticum aestivum. NCBI lineage: Eukaryota > Viridiplantae > Streptophyta > Magnoliopsida > Poales > Poaceae > Triticum > Triticum aestivum. The sequence continues at coordinate 320,491,241 of NC_057812.1, forward strand.
AAGCTCCGTTAGTATAAGAAAATAAATCACCACTTAGGTACTGTCATGAACTAATTCTAAATTCATATTGGTGTAATATCTACTATATTCCAACTTCTCTATGGTTCATACCCTCCGATACTACTCATAGATTCATCAAAGTAAGCAAACAACACAATAAAAACAGAATCTGTCAAAAACAGAATAGTCTGTAGTAATCTGGAGGTTTCGAATACTTCTGTAACCCTAAAAATTCTGAAATAAATTGTTGGACGTGAGGAATTTGTCTATTAATCATCTGCAAAAAGAAAATCAACCTAATCGCACTCTCCAGTAAAAAATGGCAGCTAATCTCGTGAGCGTAAAGTTTCTGTTTTTTTTACAGCAAGATCGCAAAGACTTCCGCCAAGTCTTCCCAAAGGTTCTACTTGGCACAAACACTAATTAAAAACATAAAACCACATCTAAACAGTATCTAGATGAATTATTGATTACTAAACAGGAGCAAAAAGCAAAGAACAAAAATAAAATTGGGTTGCCTCCCAACAAGCGCTATCGTTTAACGCCCCTAGCTAGGCATGATGATTTCAATGATGCTCACATAAAAGATAAGAAGTGAAACGTAAGGAGAGCATCATAAAGAATATGACTAGAATATTTAAGCCTAACCAACTTCCTATGCATAGGGATTTTGTGAGGAAACAACTTGTGGGAACAAGAATCAACTTGCATAGGAAGGTAAAACAAGCATAACTTCAAGATTTTAAGCACCTAGAGAGGAAAACTTGATATTATTGCAATTCCTACGAGCATATATTCCTCTCTCATAATAATTTTCAGTAGCATCATGAATGAATTCAACAATATAGCTATCACATAACGCATTATTTTCATGATGCATAAGCATAGAATTTTATTACTCTCCACATAAGCAAATTTATTGTCATGGATAATAGTGGGAGCAAACTCAACAAAATAATTACCATGTGAGGCATAAGCCAATTGAAAACTAAAATCATGATGACAAGTTTCATGGTTATCATTATTCTTAATAGCATACAAGTCATCACAATAATCATCATAGATAGCAGCTTTGTTCTCATAATCAATTGGAACCTCTTCCGAAATAGTGGAATCATTACTAAATAAAGTCATGACCTCTCCAGATCCACTTTTATAATTATCACAATAAGATTCAACATCCTCCAAAATAGTGGGATCATCACTTCCTCAAGTTGACACTCTTCCAAACCCACTTTCATCAATATAATGATCATAAATAGGAGGCATGCTATCATCAAAATAAATTTGCTCATCAAAACTTGGGGGACAAAAAATATCATCTTGATCAAACATAGCATCCCCAAGCTTGTGGCTTTGCATATCATTAGCATCATGGGTATTCAAAGAATTCATATTAACAACATTGCAATAATGCTTGCTACCTCTTCAGCATTGCGTTGGTTTTTCCCTTGAAGAGGAAAGGGTGATGCATCAAAGTAGCGTAAGTATTTCCCTCAATTTTTGAGAACCAAGGTATCAATCCAGTAGGAGGCCACACGCAAGTCCCTCGTACCAACACAAACAAATAAGAACCTCGCAACCAACGCGATAAAGGGGTTGTCAATCCCTTCACGGTCACTTACAGGAGTGAGATCTGATAGAGATGATAAGATAATATTTTTGGTATTTTTATGATAAAGATTGAAATATAAAGATTCAAAGATAAAATAGATTGGAAACTTATATGATAAAAGATAGACCCGGGGGCCATAGGTTTCACTAGTGGCTTCTCTCAAGATAGCATAAGTATTACGGTGGGTGAACAAATTATTGTCGATCAGTTGATAGAAAAGAAAATAATTATGAGAATATCTAGGCATGATCATGTATATAGACATCACGTCCATGACAAGTAGACCGACTCCTGCCTACATCTACTACTATTACTCCACACATCGACCGCTATCCAGCATGCATCTAGAGTATTAAGTTCATAAGAACAAAGTAACGCATTAGGTAAGTTGACATGATGTAGAGGGATAAAATCAAGAAATATGATATAAACCCCATCATTTTATCCTCGATGGCAACAATACAATACATGTCGTTTCCCTTTCTGTCACTGGGATCGAGCACCGCAAGATTGAACCCAAAGCTAAGCACTTCTCCCATTGCAAGAAAGATCAATCTAGTAGGCCAAACCAAACTAATAATTCGAAGAGACTTGCAAAGATAACCGATCATACGTAAAAGATTTCACAGAAGAATCAAATATTGTTCATAGATAGACTTGATCATAAACCCACAATTCATCGAATCTCGACAAACACATCGCAAAAAGAGTTACATCAAATAGATCTCCAAGAAGATCAAGGAGAACTTTGTATTGAGATCCAAAGAGAGAGAATAAGCCATCTAGCTAATAATTATGGACCGGAAGGTCTGAAGTAAACTACTCACACATCACCGAAGAGGCCATGGAGTTGATGTAGAGGCCCTCCGTGATCGATGCCCCCTCCGGCGGAGCTTCGGAAAGGCCCCAAGATGGGATCTCTTGGGTACAGAAGGTTGCGGCGGTGGAAATAGGGTTTCGTGGTGCTCCTCGATGTTTTTAGAGTATATGAGTATGTGACGCCTCCAATTCAATCGTACACTAATCATACACACAAACGTGTACGATCAAGATCAGGGACTCACGGGAAGATATCACAACACAACTCTACAAATAAAATAAGTCATACAAGCATCATATTACAAGCCAGGGGCCTTGAGGGCTCTTATACAAGAGCTTAATCATAGACGAGTCAGCGGAAGCAACAATATCTGAGTACAGACATAAGTTAAACAAGTTTGCCTTAAGAAGGCTAGCACAAACTGGGATACAGATCGAAAGAGGCGCAGGCCTCCTGCCTGGGATCCTCCTAAACTACTCGTGGTCATCGTCAGCGGGCTGCATGTAGTAGTAGGCACCTCCGGTGTAGTAGGAGTCGTCATCAACGGTGGCGTCTGGCTCCTGGACTCCATCGTCTGGTTGCAGCAAACGGGTATAGAAAGGGGAAAAGGGGGGAGCCAAGCAACTGTGAGTACTCATCCAAAGTACTCACAACCAAGGAGCTACACTACATATGTATGCATTGATATCAACTAGAAAAGAGGGTAGCATATGTGGACTGAACTGCAGAATGCCGGAATAAGAGGGGGATAGCTAGTCCTATCGAAGACTACGCTTCTGGTAACCTCCATCTTGCAGCAGAAGAAGAGAGTAGATGGTAAGTTCACCCAGTATCATCGCATAGCATAGTTGTCGGTGTCAAAACCGGCGGATCTCGGGTAGGGAGTCCCGAACTGTGCGTCTAGGCCGGATGGTAACAGCAGGCAAGGGACACGAAGTTTTACCCAGGTTCAGGCCCTCTCGATGGAGGTAAAACCCTACGCCCTGCTTGATTAATATTGATGATATGGGTAGTACAAGAGTAGATCTACCACGAGATTGGAGAGGCTAAACCCTAGAAGCTAGCCTATGGTATGTTTGTTATTTGCCTACGGACTAAACCCCTCCGGTTTATGTAGACACCAGAGAGGGTTAGGGTTACACAAAGTCGGTAACAATGGTAGGAGATCTACATATCCGTATCACCAAGCTTGCCTTCCACGCCAAGGAAAGTCCCTTCCGGACACGGGACGGAGCCTTCAATCTTGTATCTTCATAGTCCAGGAGTCCGGCTGAAGGTACAGTCCGGCTATCCGAACACCCCCTTATCCTGGACTCCCTGAGTAGCCCCCGAACTAGGCTTCAATGACGATGAGTCCGGCGCGCAGATTGTCTTCGGCATTGCAAGGCGGGTTCTCCCCCAAATTCCGTGTACCTGTTGAATAAAGTCTGGTTTCTTGTAGATGTTGCACTCCTTGGCTTCTACGCCCAATAATGGCCGCTTCCCACGTGTCAAATGAATATGAAAAGTCTGAGTGTTTTTACATTCACACCCCTAGCCGCGTAAATGAGCTGCCCTATTTAAGGGGACGAGGATTTAGATCCAAACCACATCTTCCCCCTTCGCGAGTGTTCATCAGAGCGCATCCGACAAAGGTCCATTCCACCATGGCCAGCCATCGCAACTCCTCCTTTCGCCCTTCCAGCCCTCAGCTTGGATATTGGGAGAGATTCTCCGTCCCGCATAGCGAGCTAGTGACGCTCCAAACCAAGGGATTTCTCCCCTGGCCTATATGATCCCGGTTCGAGCCGGTCTTGCCGTCTATAACGGCGGAAAGCAAGCGGAGAGTGCCCCTAATCCCTCCAAAGGAGAGCGGGTATGCCTCGTCCCTTATTTAATAAGGGGGCTCGGGTTTCCAATCCATCCATTTCTCCGGGGGCTGCTGGAGTTCTACGGCCTCCAGCTACACAATCTCACGCCTTCCTCCGTATTGCATATTGCGGGCTTCGTAGCCCTCTGTGAGCTGTTTTTAGGCGTCGAGAATCATTTTGGGCTATGGAAAAGGTTATTCTGCCTTATGCCCCGCTCTAAGGAGGGGCCAATGTATCAAGTGGGCGGAGCCGAAGTGTGGCGCATTGCTGGGACCGGATATCTGTTCGGAACCCCAAAGAAGGCGTCCGAAGACTGGCCCTCGGAATGGTTTTATATAGAAGACATCCCGCTGCCGGATCCTATCCGGATCGGCCTCCCTGAATTCGACAGTGCTCCCTTAAAGAAGGGCCTAAGCTGGCGTCCATGGAGCCCTTAGAGGGAAAGTGACAGGGACATCATTTACCTGATGGGCCGAATAAGATTGTTAGCCCATTCCGGACTAACCATGATCGGGGTTATGGCCGAATGCATCATGCGGGGGGGTGCAGCCGCTTCAGTATAGAAGCCACCCCATGTGGGACTTCAACGGGGAGGACGACACCACCCGCTACGGCCGCAAGGGGCCGGATTCAGCTGTCGCTCTACTAAAGATCTTGTCCACTTTGTATAAGGGAGAAGAGGAGGAATTTCTCCGTGTCAACCCACAGGGTGGATTCTCTATGCACAATCCCCCAAGCTGGGTAAGCGGTCACATTTACTTGCCCATCCGTTTTGTATTACCATTGTTAAATATTCAGTCTGACGACTTCAACGCAGGAACTGCGCCGGGCTGTTAAGGAAATAAGCAGCCCTCCTCCACAACCTGAGGACCCAGGACGGCCCCTCGACCCGGCCTCTCAAGAGGATCCGGACATATCTGTGGAGCTGATTGATGGAGTGTTCCATCAATTGAGCAAGGACAACACCTTGGTGGCCATTACGACCGATTACCCAGGGCTAATCCCGGCCTCTTAGGTAACTGAGATCGAAGTCCCAGTACCCCGAATAGGTGTCCGCCCTCTCGTGTTTTCAGTTTCCTGATTACAACCAAACTTTGCAAGGGAGGTTTTTGAAGCGGAAGGCCGAACCTGCGGCGACAAGCCAACGAGGGGCCGCAGGGCCCCATGGGCAGAAAAGAAGTGCAGTCCGGACCAAGGCGTCAGCGCAAAGGTATGGTGCCCCCCTTTATCCCAGGTGTTATACCTTCGAGGCACATTGACACTCGTGCTATCTTCAGGACAAAGAGACCTCGCCGGACTATATCCGGAGAGGCTGCCAATCGCGCCTCCACCAGCCAGGCTCCAAAGCCTGGTCCGGAGGCGGAAGTGAACGCAAGGCGCGCGCCAGACGCTCCTCCGACGGAGGATGTGGACAGGTTGTCTGCCACCAACCCTGAGGTGGAGAGTGCCATGAACCACAGGCGTCGCCGAACAATTCTTCACGACGCTTGTTTCTCCCAAGGGGCGTTAGATGCCTTCAACTCAGGAGATGCGTACCTCCGTGCTGCTCAAAATGGTCTAGCCAGAGCCACAGAGCAATATGTAAAAGACATACGGGTAAGAAAATGTTGGTAATTATATATATATATATATATATATACCATTAGCCCCGGAGACATGAAACCGTTAGAATAACTGATTTAAGGATCATTTTTATGCAGGTTTTTACAGAAAAGAATTCCCTACTGTCCAAGGAGCTGGAAGAGTGCAAAGCCCAACTTGAGGCCGCACTAGCCGCAGCAGGGAGCCCAAGGAGACCCCCTCTGGTAATATACACTTCGAAAGATAAGTATTTTGCGAAGCACGACATGGATGCGAATCTTACAAATGAATTTGCAGATGGCACCGGATTGAATCCGGAAAGGCAACACCTCCTACGCCAGCTAAAGGCTGGTGAGAAGGTGCTGACAAAGGTGAGGCGGGAGAAGAACGATCTCCAAGATGCCAACACCAAGCTGGGCGTCGAGCTGAAAGATGTTCGTGCCCAGCTGTCAGACTCCGTGAAGGAGAATCAGCGGCTTCGGCGCGGCATATTTAGTAAGTTCTTGAACGAACCTTTGAAAGAAAGTTCGGTGGGGAAGTCGACTAACAGAGCAATGTCTGTAGGTGTGCTAATAGGTCGTCCTGCAGAGGAGATGCCCGGTTCTACGAGTGACCTTCTTCCCGAGCTCTTGCAACTGCTCGATCGAGTTCGGCAGGCGATGCAAGGCGTCGCCCAGGCCCTGTGGCCATCCGTCTCCATGCCCGAAGGTCTTGGAGAGCTGGCGGAGAAGCTAAAGGGAGCACAGCGGCGCTTTCGATTGTGGAAGATATCGGCCTGTCGTCAAGGCACTAGGGAGGCCTGGGCCATGGTGAAGACGCGGTACACAAAGGCTGACCCCAACCACATGGCTGAGGTCGGTCCTTTAGGGCCCGATGGGAAGGAGATCCCTGTAAGCCTAGTATACGGCCAAGTAGAGTTGGCCGCAAAGTATTCCTAGCAGGACTGTAAATTAGACAGCCTGTTAGATGGTATTGAAGAGGAATACAATCAGTCAAAATGACTATGTAATTTAATTGACATTTATAATGCATTCTAGCCGGATTGTAGATCATTTGTCATGGCCGACCTTTTCGCTTCAGCCTCGGGACCTGACGGTCCGGCGTGTGTCCGAATTCCCATGCGGTTATATAGGAACCGGGGAATGCATGGAGACCAGGCGTAGGGGTCATTAGTGCGTGAACAGACAAGTGCCCGACTAGTTATGTTATATTACATGGTTAGTAAGAAACATCTTCCAGGGAGAATAGTTCCGTTAGGGGTTCCTTTTCCTGGGAGGCATGCCCTAAGGTGCATGTCCATGCTGTGAAAAGAAACGCAGGAAAAACATCTGGGGGCGTATAGATAAATAAAATAAAAAAAGATCATCTTTAGTTCACCGACCGAATATTCCCTTAAGAACGCTAGCTTTCGGCTTCACCCAGTCTGAGGTACACGTCCGGCTGACCCAGCAGTAACAATCGCAGAGGTGCTCCCTTTACCACCTAGCCGAACAATCGGGAATGTAGGGGTAAGCACAGGAGCCAGGCAACCCAGCTTGGCCAAAATTTAAGTCATATCGATGCATATAATGGTGAATAAAAGGTACATGCAGAAGTGTGACACATGTGTTGGGCATGAAGCCTGTATAAATAAGCTTCTGTTTAAAGAAGCCCCCAGGTTTAATGAGCGCGGATAGCGCGTCACTTTATGAGCCTTTAAAGGCTATAAGAGAGAGAGAGAGAGAGAAGAGGAATGTAAGACAGAAAGTATATAAAAAATGGACAGAGGAAGGATACGAACACAGAGTCCGGCGCTAGGCATAGAATCTTCGGAGACGGGTTGCATTCCATGGGTTCGGCTCGAGTCGGTTATCCGATGCATCCCGCAGGCGGTACGCTCCACCAGTCAGGACTTGGTCAATTATGAAGGGACCTTCCCACTTGGGCTTGAGTTTGTCCTTTTTCTTGTCCGGTAGTCGTAGAACTAATTTGCCAACGTTGTAATTTTTGGCCCGTACTTCTCTGCTTTGGTATCTTCGAGCCTGCTGTTGATAGAATGTGGAACGGACTTTTGCCACGTCACGCTCCTCCTCCAATGCGTCCAAGATGTCTTGCCGATCGAGCTTGGCTTCTCTTTCTTCATACATGCGCACTCGAGGTGAGTCATGAATTATGTCGCAAGGCAAAACTGCCTCTGTGCCGTACACCATAAAGAATGGTGTGTATCTGGTGGTGCGATTCGGCGTGGTCCGCAGCCCCCAGAGTACGGTGTCAAGCTCCTCTACCCAGTGCGTGTTAGATTCCTTGAGGTACCGCACTAATCTGGGTTTGATGCCGCTCATGATAAGACCATTTGCATGTTCGACCTGGCTGTTAGTTTGTGGGTGATAGACGGAAGCATAATCGAGCTTGATGCCCATGTTTTTGCACCAGAGTTTTACCTCGTCGGCCGTAAAGTTCGTGCCATTATCCATGATGATGCTGTGGGGGACGCCGTAACGGTGTACAACCCCGGATATAAAGTCTATCACCGGTCTGGATTCGGCCGTCTTAACAGGCTTAGCTTCTATCCATTTGGTGAACTTATCCACCATGACCAGTAAGTTTTTTTGCTTGTGGGTTCCGCCTTTAAGGGGTCCAACCATGTCAAGCCCCCAGACCGCGAAGGGCCAAGTGATGGGGATAGTTTGGAGGGCGGTGGGTGGCATATGGCTTTGGTTTGCAAAGAGCTGGCAACCGGTGCATCGTTGGACTAAGTCCTGGGCGTCTGCCTGGGCCGTCGGCCAATAAAAGCCTGTACGAAAGGCCTTGCTTACAAGGGACCGAGCTGCCACGTGATGACCGCCGAGTCCGGCATGAATTTCAGCCAGGAGGTTCCGCCCTTCCTCTTCGGAGATGCACCTTTGAAGGACTCCGGTAGTGCTTTTCTTATAAAGTTCTCCCTCGTGGACTTTGTAAGCTTTGGATCGCCGCACTATGCAGCGTGCCTCATTTTGGTCCTCGGGGAGTTCCTGCCTAGTAAGGTAGGCGAGGAATGGTTCCGTCCACGGGGCGATAACGGTCATTATTACGTGGGCTGAAGGTGTTATTTCATTGGCAGAGCCTCCGATTGTGTCGGAATGTTCGGTGTCCGGCAGTGCGGTTGGGTCCGGGCTGTTATTGTTTGGCTCCCCTTCCCATACTACGGATGGCTTGAACAACCTTTCCAAGAAGATGTTGGGGGGGACTATATCGCGTTTTGCGCCGATGCGTGCTAGGACATCTGCCGCCTGATTATTTTCCCGGGCTACATGGTGGAATTCAAGCCCTTCAAACCGAGTTGACATTTTTAGGACGGCGTTGCGGTAAGCTGCCATTTTTGGATCCTTGGCATCGAAGTCTCCATTTATTTGGGATATTGCGAGGTTCGAGTCCCCGCGCACCTCTAGGCGTTGAATGCCCATGGATACTGCCATCCGGAGACCATGTAAAAGGGCCTCATATTCGGCTGCATTGTTGGAGTCCGTGTACATAATCTGGAGTACGTATTGAACTGTGTCTCCTGTGGGGGACGTCAAAACGACGCCAGCCCTTAGTCCGGCCAACATCTTGGAGTCGTCGAAATGCATGATCCAATTTGAATATGTGACGTACTCTTTAGGGAGTTCGGCCTCCGTCCATTCTGCAACGAAGTCGGCCAAGACTTGCGACTTGATGGCTCGCCGTGGCTTATAAGTTATGTCGAATGGGAGGAGCTCAATGGCCCATTTTGCAATCTGTCCTTGCGTCATGGTTGTTTATAATATCGTTAAGTGGTACTTCTGAGGCTACTATTATTGAACACTCTTGAAAGTAGTGTCGTAGCTTCCGGGATGCCATGAATACCACGTACGCAATATTTTGATAATGCGGGTACTGTGATTTGCTGGGAGTGAGGACAGTGGACACATAATAGACCGGCTTTTGAAGGGGGAATTTGTGTCCGCCCGCTTCTCGTTTGACGATGAGCACTGCGCTTACAACCTGATGTGTTGCTGCAATGTATAATAGCATTTGTTCGCCAATGTTTGGCGCGGCCAGGACTGGGTTTGTTGCCAGTATGGCTTTTATTTCGTCGAGTCTGGCCGTGGCTGCATCCGTCCATTCGAAGTGTTCGGTGCGCCGAAGGAGGCGGTAAAGGGGTAGGGCCTTTTCTCCCAAGCGGGAGATAAAGCGGCTTAGAGCCACCACGCATCCGGTTAACTTTTGTATTTGTTTGAGGTCCTTTGGGATATCCAGTTGCGACAGAGCTCGGATCTTGGTTGGATTTGCTTCAATTCCTCTACCGGATACAATGAAGCCCAAGAGCTTTTCGGCTGGAACACCGAAAATGCATTTTTCCGGGTTGAGCTTGATGTCGTATGTTCGGAGGTTATCAAATGTGAGCCTCAAGTCGTCTACTTGAGATTCGACATGTCTTGTTTTGACGACCACATCATCTACATATGCCTCCACTGTTTTGCCGATCTGGTTTGCTAGACATGTCTGAATCATGCGCTGATATGTTGCGCCGGCATTTTTGAGCCCGAAGGGCATCGTGTTGAAGCAGAATGGGCCGTATGGTGTGATAAATGCCGTTGCGGCTTGGTCTGGTTCTGCCATCTTGATTTGATGGTAGCCGGAGTATGCGTCGAGGAAACACAACGAATCGTGTCCTGCGGTAGCGTCGATAATTTGATCGATGCGGGGGAGGGGGAAGGGATCCTTTGGGCAAGCCTTGTTAAGGTCTTTAAAATCAACACACAGGCGCCAGGATTTGTCCTTCTTTGGTACCATCACCAGGTTTGCTAGCCAGTCCGGATGTTTTATATCTCTGATGAATCCGGCCTCCAATTGCTTTGCTAGCTCCTCTCCCATGGCCTGTCTCTTAGGTTCGGAAAAACGTCGAAGAGCCTGTTTGACAGGTTTGAATCCTGTTTGGATATTTAAGTTGTGCTCGGCCAGCCTGCGTGGGATTCCTGGCATGTCTGAAGGGTGCCAGGCGAAAATGTCCCAGTTCTCTCGTAGGAACTCTCCATCAGGGTTTAACTGTGCCTCGATGGAAGCTGTTTTATTGGGGTCCGTTGGATGGACTTGGAATTTGACTATTTCGTCCGCCGGTTTAAAGGAGGTGGACTTGGATCTTTTGTCGTGTACCACATCGTCCCTATTCACCGTAAAGCGCAGCGCAGTCAGTTCCTCAGCCGCTAGGGCTTCGGATAGTGCCTCGAGGGCCAGTGCGGCTGTCTTGTTTTCGGCGCGAAGTGCTATGTCCGGATCACTAGCGAGAGTGATGATCCCGTTAGGACCGGGCATCTTGAGCTTCATGTACCCGTAATGGGGTATTGCTTGGAAGATTGTAAACGCTTCCCGCCCTAGCAGAGCGTGATAACCGCTGCTGAACGGAGCCACATGGAACGTGATCTCTTCGGACCTGTAATTATCCGGCGTGCCGAACACCACATCTAGTGTGATTTTTCCTGTACAGCGCGCTTCCCGACTGGGGATTATTCCTCTAAAGGTTGTGCTGCTTCGCTCAATGCGGTTCCAGTCTATTTCCATTTTTTGAAGGGTTTCCTCATAAATGAGGTTCAATCCGCTACCGCCGTCCATGAGTACCTTGGTAAGACGAAAGCCGTCCACTGTTGGACTGAGGACCAATGTGGCTGGTGCTCGGGCTGTTCGGAATTTAGGTTCATCACTGGCGTTCAAAGTAATAGCCGTGTCACTCCATGGGTTTATTGTTGCTACTTGGTAGACTTCGGCAAGGCTGCGGAGTGTCCTTTTTCGCATATTATTTGATGTGAAAGTCTCGAAGACTGTTAATACCGTATTGGTGTCTTTGGGTGGCTTTCTGTGGCCCCCGGAATTAGGAGATTTTCGCCAATTTTGGCCACCTGCCGGAGTATCCAACATGCTCTAAGGCTGTGAGTTGGTGTGGCGTCCTCTGTACTGTGAATTTTACAGGGTCCATTAAGCCATCCTTCCAGTACGGTTCCATGGCCTGTAGAGGGTTTTTGCTTTTTAGTGCTTGACCCGGGTGTCTGGTGATGATGCACCCTTTTATTTTGGACTGGGTTTGTATTCAGGGCCGGATTGTCCCAAAATTTTATTTCGGTTTTCCAGGCGCTTTCCATCGCACAGTACTTTCGTACAATGGACGCCAAGTTAGCTAAGCGTGTAATATCACGGCGACTTATGGCGTTGAGTATCCCCTTGTCCGTGCAATTATTGCAGAAGATTGAGATTGCGTCTTCCTCATGGCAGTCCCTTAGCCTGTTCTTAACCAGGAGGAATCTGGCCCAGTAATGATGTACTGTTTTATCGGGTTCTTGCCTGATTTTGGATAGATCGCTTATGTTGGGGTGGGCGGGTGGAATTAAATCCGAAGCCTCACCCCATCTGAGGCTCAGAGGCCGAGAAATTTCCGAACTCGAAAATTTGGATTCCTGGATGTTGTCCAATGAATCCAGCCCGTCGCCTGACTCTAAGTTCAGGTCTTGAGTGATATCCTCCCCTCCGCGGATATCCGGCTTGGAGGGATCAGGAATCCGGACGTAGCGAGTCCTTAAGATAGATGAAGGGTCGCCGCACTGTCCCTCTACCACGGCAACATGATGGATGACTTGGGGAGAGTTAATCTCTCTCAGATCAGGTTTAGGCCCAATCTGGTCGTAATCCGTAGCGACTCCCAGGGCGGCGAAGCGATCCAAGAGCTCGTTTATGGAGGAGAGCTCCATTGGATCTAACTGCTCGGCGAGTTTCGAGCTGACATGAAGATTGTTTTTGATGTCTCGAGAGGTCATCGTCGGCGTAGAAGCCGAACATGCGGTCACAAGAAAACCACCTAGTCGGAGGGTTTGGCGGACAGCCAAAGCTCCCTTAGCAACGGTGCCGTCTTTAAAGACGGGGTGAGGCATCCTTCCTGATGGCGACGACACAGAGGAACTCTCAATGAAAGCACCAATGTCGGTGTCAAAACCGGTGGATCTCGGGTAGGGGGTCCCAAACTATGCTTCTAGGCCGGATGGTAACAAGAGGCAAGGGACACGAAGTTTTACCCAGGTTCGGGCCCTCTCGATGGAGGTAAAACCCTACGTCCTGCTTGATTAATATTGATGATATGGGTAGTACAAGAGTAGATCTACCACGAGATCGGAGAGGCTAAACCCTAGAAGCTAGCCTATGGTATGATTGTTGTTGGCCTATGGACTAAACCCCTCCGGTTTATGTAGACACCAGAGAGGGTTAGGGTTACACAAAGTCGGTTACAATGGTAGGAGATCTACATATCCGTATCACCAAGCTTGCCTTCCACGCCAAGGAAAGTCCCTTCCGGACACGGGACGGAGCCTTCAATCTTGTATCTTCATAGTCTAGGAGTCCGGCTGAAGGTATAGTCCGGCTACCCGAACACCTCCTTATCTAGGACTCCCTCAATAGTCCTAACCGATGATCCTCCCTTCGTCGTCCTATGAGAGAGCAAGCACCGGTTGTATCTGGCACTTGGAAGGGTGTGTGTTTTTAAGTATCCGGTTCTAGTTGTCATAAGGTCAAGGTACAACTCCGGGTCATCCTTTTACCGAGGGACACGGCTATTCGAATAGATCAACTTCCCTGCAGGGGTGCACCACATTTCCCAACACGCTCGATCCCCTTTGTCCAGACACACTTTTCTGGGTCATGCCCGGCCTCGGAAGAACAACACGTCGCAGCCCTATCTAGGCACAACAGAGAGGTCAGCACGCCGGTCTAAATCCTATGACACAGGGGTCTGGGACCATCGTCCATTGCACACCTGCACGTTGCGTACGTGGCCGGTGAGCAGACCTAGCCTCCCTTATACAAGAGCAGGCGTTCCAGTCCAACCCGGCGCGCACCGCGCAGTCGCTAACGTCACGAAGGCTTCCGCTGATACCACGACGTCGAGTGCCCATAACTGTCCCCGCATAGATGGTTAGTGCGTATAGGCCAGTGGCCAGACTCAGATCAAATACCAAGATCTCGTTAAACATGTTAAGTATCCGCGAACGCTGACCAGGGCCAGACCCACCTCTCTCCTAGGTGATCTCAACCTGCCCTGTCGCTCCGCCTCAAAGTAACAGTCGGGGGCCGTCGGGAACCCGGTCCCACCTCTACCGGGATGGAGTCACCTGCCCCTTCAGCCCCCATCTCCGAACAATATCATAAGTAATGTAACAGTATAAGTATATATCATATGCCCGTGATCACCTCCCGAAGTGATCACGACCCAATAGTATAGCATGGCAGACGGACAAGAGTGTAGGGCCACTGATGGAACACTAGCATCCTATACTAAGCATTTAGGATTGCAGGTAAATGTAACAACAGTAGTAGCAAGGATAGGCTATGCATCAGGATAGGATAACGGAAAGCAGTAACATGCTACACTACTCTAATGCAAGCAGTAGAGAGAAGAATAGGTGATATCTGGTGATCAAAGGGGGGGCTCTAATGAAACATGAGGTGATATCTGGTGATCAAAGGGGGGGCTCTAATGATATCTGGTGATACTCTAATGAAACATGAGGTGATACCGGTGAAGGGGGGAAACATCCGAAAAAATATACCCGGTGTTTCGCGTTTTCGAACAAATGAATCGGAGGGGGAAAATTGCGTGTTTGCTATGCTAGGGATGTGTGGTGGACGAACGGGCTGCGTATCCAGATTCGTCTCGTCGTTCTGAGCAACTTTCATGTATAAAGTTTTTCCATCCGAATTACGGATTATTTTATATTAATTTTCTAAGATTTAAATAATATTCTGAAATTAATATTAATTCGAAAATAAACAGGCGATTGCTAGGTGCACCCGGTGCAGTGCACCCACAGTGCACCAAAGGATGACAATGGGTCCAGGGGGGTCCCAATTGACCTAGTCAACAGTCAACTATTGACTAGGTCAAAACTATAGATGGGGCCCAGGTGTCATTCACACATATTCAACATTTTCTTTCTTTTAGGTGATAATTATAATTAAAAGGGAGGGTCCACCTATCATAGACTAGTATTTTAACAGATTTATTTAACTTAGCTAAGTTAGCAGTGGAGACCCACACGTAATAGACTAATTAGAGGAGGTTAGTCTAAATGAGGATTAGCACCTAAGCTAATCAAGGGCCGGCCCGTACGGGAACTGGCATTGGGCCATTGCTGGGGCGTGCACGCGCGGGGCACAAAGGCCATGGCCAGGCGAGCGAGGCAGCAACGGAGGCCGCGGGCGCGCGTGATGCAGGAGCAGCAAGTGGCGGGCGGAGCCGGCGAGGCTGTGCGGCGGCAGCAAGCAGCAGCCGCGCTCACGACAACAGCAGTGAGCAGGCAAGGGCGGAGGTGCACGGGGCGGCGTGGTCGCAGCCGCGGGAAGTGCTAGCGGCAATAGGCGGCTGTGGCAGCAGCTGCAAAAGGCATCGCTGGAGGCGCAGGCCAGCGGGGCACGAGCGGGAGCGCCGAATGGGCGCGGGGCACGGCAGAGAGCCAGGGCGGGCACAGACAGGAGCAACAGCAGCAGTACACGGGCGCGCGCGGACACGCACAGGCGACCGTGGCGCTGTCAGGAGGCCTGCGAGGCACGGCCGGCGTGGGGTGAGCGCGAGCGTGCGCAGGCGCACGGGGGAGTAGATCTCCGAGCGCGGCCACGGGAGGATGCGGGAGATGGCTACGTCGACGAATCGAGGCGAAAATCAGTGGGGAATGGAGGAGGAGCTCACAATGAACACAAAGGCGAGGTCGGGGAGGCCGGGGCTGGACTGGAGCGGCTGGCTCTGTCTCCTCTGTACATGAAGCTGAAGAAAATGTTCACGTGGTGGGCTGGGTTGTTAACTGTAGACATAGAGCCCAAGTGTACAGTGGTGTTTAGCATTTCCCCTTTTTCTTTTTTATTTTCTACTTTAACTACTGTTTTGTATTTATTTTAGGTACTAAATGATTTCAGTTAAATGTTCAAAGTATCACATAAATTCTAGACAGTATTTTGGGCTAGTCCAACAAGTTCAACTATTTTTGAATATTTTACCTATTTATTTAAATCACATTATTTCAATAAAAAGCTTATGGGTCAGTTTCAAAAATCTTTAGGGGCACTTATATATTTTGGAAAATGTTAACTCTTGCATTAAAATTAGCTAGTAAATATTTTCAACCCAACCTACATTTTTATTTTACCTTTTTAAAATTTTAATTATTTGACTTTACTTTAAATTTGAATTTGAATCAGGTTAGGATCAAAGTGAGGTTTAGAAAAATTAAATGTGATGACATGGCACCATTAGTGTGTGATTACTGTAGATTGACTACTGGGGTGTTACAAATCTCCTCCACTATAAGAAATCTCGTCCCGATATTTAAGTGGTGGAAAACGGGGGAAAGGTCTGGTTACGAAATTCTAACGAATCTTCTCGGTCTTGGTTGCTCTTCTCGAAGAGGTCGATCCATAGCGTTGATGTCTCCATTCCTATGCATCAATGCATCATGATGAAGTTGTCGTTCTTCCTTCAGGATCTTCACCGTGCTTGCGAAAGGATAAGAGGGGAAAAACTCTATAAGGACGAACTCTAATAAAATTGAGCATCGGACGGTTAACTCAGGGGAAGAAGCATAAGTATCTCTCGAATTGAAACTTAAGAACACACGCCCCCGATTTGACCGTACACTAATCATACACACAAACGTGTACGATCAAGATCAGGGACTCACGGGAAGATATCGAGAGCAAAGTAAGAAGGTACCATGAGAAGTTTCAAGCAGGTAGGCAATCTTTCGATGCCTGAAACAGAGTGTGAAAGGGGTTCGGAGCAACGGGAATAAGTATTGTATTTCATACCAGAATTGATGATCTCTCGGAAGGTGGATCGTGACTTTCATACGAAGCTAAGCGTGAGGAAAAACTTTGGAAATAGGGGGTGTACAGGAGAGTCAGGTTTCGATCCTGGGACCTGTGGGTTATGGGCCCACCATGTGAGTTAATGGTAGGAAGGGCGGTGACGTCTTGTACGATCATGTAGGCAAGGCATGTCATAGGATATCCTGTCATTTATGTTGGCAACAACGTTGGTACCAAGGGCGAGGGACGAAGAGAACCTTCTTCCTGCTCGTTGAACGAGGCGGACCAATAAGCAAAGTTCCCGTCCATCGGTGGTTACCGGTATGTCATCAACAAAAGCAATAGGGTCTTACTGACATAATTGCACACCGAGGTGTTTACATAAGCAGGAGAATATTACTGCTTAGATCATATAGACCACAAGAAAGGTTAAACCAAACAATGGAAAGGAAAATGTGATTATGAGATTAAACAGAACAATGGAAAGGAAAATGTGTTTAAACACATATTCCAAGGGTATATCCTTCCCAAGGATAAACAGAGCATGATATCCATGACAGGGTATAATGTAGAAAACTCTTTAGGCAAGGGGAGAGAAATTTCATGACATTACCCATACAACGGTGTTAGGATAATTGAGCAGGAAACATTTAGCATTGGGCTTCAAATGTTCTTGTTGAAAATCGGAGTATCACCGACATGCATCGAGAGAGCATTGACATGGTCTTCAGGTAAAGATCAGGCTATGGATACACAAAGGATCCATCAGGAACAACTTATAGAATAAGTCTTACAATTTCCTCATGGGAGAATGGATAACCTTGCCAAAAAGGATAATATAACAATAGGTCCTCCGCCCAGGTGTGCTAGGCATGACATCACCTTACCGGGTCTTAACTCTTGGAAAAATGTTCCAACCATCAAATCTGACCGAGATTCAGATCTGATTGGTGTCAGGATACCTCAGACTCAATATGCATGAGAAGAAAAGTGTAACCCAAATTGACGAGATGACATTGTAAGATCCTCGGGAAATGAAGTATGGAAGCGAATCCCGAAACAAGAGTTCATCATTAAATCAAGGAGAGGGTGAGGAGGTGGCTGATGGACTCAGTGCCAATTCATTGAGATTTCCAAAAAGATGGATTTCCACAATTACATGAACAAGGAGATAGCTTTTGCCAGATCAAATGATATAATGAGGTATGCTCGAGGAAAACATACACGATTAAACATTGGTTGAAAGGTGCACCCGAAATATGGGTTTATGTAGCATGATCAATGTTAGAATGGTGATTCAATAACCAATGATCTAAGAATGAAATATTGACCATTAACTTCAAAGCAATAGGGTTGCTAGAACTTTTGAAGTGGCGCATCATAGTTCAATTGTCGGTTTTCCGGTTAGAAACAACACGGGGACCAACGGATGAACGGATATGGCAAGAAGTATCACCTGTATCAAGAATTCTTAAGAGGTGGTGAAATTCTAACAACATTCTTGACATAAGGGATGGTAATACTCCAAGGTAGAACATAACATAAGTTGGATAGCATGGAACTCAAAGTATAACACAAAACACGGACAAGTTTGTGTTGAACGGAAGGCAATAAAGTGGTCGATGATAACACAAATCATCGAGGGCAAAGGATGGTATTTCTCATCAAGAATTCAATAGATATCTTGGAAGGCCTCAGAATGCTGATGATGATCACGACACATGTGTTGAGAGATTTCATGAAGATTTAATCGATTGGCGATGACTTCAAGCCAAATGAATGATGAAGTGCAAGGTCATTGGAACCACGGGTACGACACAAACTCGAAATCAAGCTTGCTGTTCAAGGCGAGATGAGATGACAAGGAAGATTGACGTAAGCTTAGCTCATCGTTGAAAGCTGTGCTTTGGGAATAAGGACCGGGTGGCACAGTTTAAACTTTAGCACAAGGTGATAGCCGATCAGGCTAGGATTGACATGCTCGGGTACAAACTCATGAGTAAAGGAGATTACTAAGAGTTGTTTAATCGTGGTGCGGACCCGATTTAGTTATCGGTGTCCTCGAGTGACTAACAACTAGGAACCAGGAAACATTGGAATAGGTGAGGAATAATACTCGATGAAGGCTCATAATAAGCAACATGGTTCGATGATATTATCAAGATACCATAGGGTAACACTCGTAGGTAGAGCAAAATAGAGGGTTGACAAGTGTATTGATCTGCAAAAGACAAGTACTTTAACTTGTCCGAGAAAAGGAATCAAGGAATATCAACATGGTCGAAACCATAGTTGCAAGGGATCCAATTCAAAGACACCGGAAGTATTATCCAACTAATTAAAAAAATTCAAGAAGCTTCCATGATAAGTTCCACATCAGGTCCATGGGCATGAACACAAAGTTCAAGGTCGACTCCTGCTTCTGCAATGCATAACCTTTCATTCACTTCTCTTTTTCGAAGAAGTTGTAGTGTTGAATTATCTGTCAAAATACCAGAGGAGTATGACTCGTGAAAACTTTCGAGTTCACACTTATTAAGGAAGGCATAGGTTCAACCCGTCAGGGTATCATGGAAACATATACCACAAGCTTCAATAGTAAATACTACCAGCTCGAAAACAGAGCATGGTTCACAAAGCAGAGGATACAATTTACCAAAGGCATTATATACCCATGGAAAGGCTCACAAGGTTATTCAATATGAAGGACATTGTCGGATAAAATCTGACAAAGGGTCTGGTGGTCCACAAGGGATCTGATGTGAGCATCGGTACTCCACTAGAGGAAGAAAGAATGTAACGAGGTCAGATTATAGAAACAACTGACTAACCCAAAGCTCAAATGCAAAAAAATTAAGATTTCCAAATCGAGGGATCAGAAGCATAGGCTCTAATCAAAAGATAAATGAGTTGGATAGCCATAGATCGACAATCAATCAAGGTTTGAATTGCCGAAAACCAACTCATGTTCGGGGTGACGTCTGAGGCCGGAAGAACAAATTCTAAGGTCTGATTGAGGATTGCAAGCATTCGCAACATATTGAATCAACGGACTCAGATGATGATGACAAAGGATGCCAATAAGATTACCACACTTATGGGATTAATCATAATGAAAGCAAGCAAGAAATTCCAGAGCAATAGGTTGCTGAGGATCGGAAGATCGAATGGTATTTCGAAGACTTCTGTGAAAAACATGAACAACTGGGGACGAGTTGATACTCGGTAAGTGTGAGAAAGTATCCGTAGGGGTATTTCTGTGGCAAGGAACTACAAGACAGTGGTACAAGGGATTCTTAAAAGCCGGAGAGCAATTCGATGCATCTTGTAACAACAAGAGAAACTCAGAGTAATGGTATGAACAACAAGTGTAAGTCGTTATCCATATGGATATATCGGTAGTAGGGAATTGAAAATACAGAGGGCACAAGGGTCTCGGGAATGGTCGAAGAGTATCTTCAAAATCTTCTGGTGCAGTAGACGATCATCTGGAATGAGGAGCTCTCTGGGAGAAAGTAATCGCGAGATCCTAATGTTAGATTTAGTAAAATTCATTTAACCCGAACAGAAGAGAGATGAGAGTCCCAGAGTATAGACGAGGAATAAAAGATCCTAATACCACCCAGATGGCGACGTGGGCCCGTAAGGCACACAACCATGTTAGTAAAAGTTTTTGTAATGTCTAGACTCGATTTCGGCCAAGGAGTGTGGAAGGGGGATTCCTACAGGCAGTCGGCTCTGATACCAACTTGTGACGCCCCCGATTCAATCGTACACTAATCATATACGCAAACGTGTATGATCAAGATCAGGGACTCACGGGAAGATATCACAACACAACTCTACAAATAAAATAAGTCATACAAGCATCATATTACAAGCCAGGGGCCTCGAGGGCTCGAATACAAGAGCTCGATCGTAGGCGAGTCAGCGGAAGCAACAATATCTGAGTACAGACATAAGTTAAACAAGTTTGCCTTAAGAAGGCTAGCACAAACTGGGATACAGATCGAAAGAGGCGCATGCCTCCTGCCTGGGATCCTCCTAAACTACTCTTGGTCATCGTCAGTGGGCTGCACGTAGTAGTAGTTACCTCCGGTGTAGTAGGAATCGTCGTCAACGGTGGCGTCTGGCTCCTGGACTCCATCGTCTGGCCGCAGCAAACGGGTATAGAAAGGGGAAAAGGAGGGAAGCAACCGTTGAAGGAAATATGCCCTAGAGGCAATAATAAAGTTATTATTTATTTCCTTATATATCATGATAAAAGTTTATTATTCATGCTAGAATTGTATTAACCGGAAACATAATACATGTGTGAATACATAGACAAACAGAGTGTCACTAGTATGCCTCTAATAGACTAGCTTGTCAATCAAAGATGGTTATGTTTCCTAACCATGGACAAAGAGTTGTCATTTGATTAACAGGATCACATCATTAGATGAATGATCTGATTGACATGACCCATTCCATTAGCTTAGCACCCGATCGTTTAGTATGTTGCTATTGCTTTCTTCATGACTTATACATGTTCCTATGACTATGAGATTATGCAACTCCCGTTTGCCGGAGGAACACTTTGTGTGCGACCAAACGTCACAACGTAACTGGGTGATTATAAAGGAGCTCTACAGGTGTCTCCAAAGGTACATGTTGGGTTGGCGTATTTCGAGATTAGGATTTGTCACTCCGATTGTCGGAGAGGTATCTCTGGGCCCTCTCGGTAATGCACATCATATAAGCCTTGCAAGCATTGCAACTAATGAGTTAGTTGTGAGATGATGTATTACGGAACGAGTAAAGAGACTTGCCGGTAACGAGATTGAACTAGGTATGGGATACCGACGATCGAATCTCGGGCAAGTAACATACCGATGACAAAGGGAACAACGTATGTTGTTATGCGGTCTGACCGATAAAGATCTTCATAGAATATGTAGGAGCCAATATGAGCATCCAGGTTCCGCTATTGGTTATTGACCGGAGACGTGTCTCGGTCATGTCTACATTGTTCTCGAACCCGTAGGGTCCGCACGCTTAAGGTTTCGATGACAGTTATATTATGAGTTTATGAGTTTTGATGTACCAAAGTTAGTTCGAAGTCCCGGATGTGATCACGGACATGACAAGGAGTCTCGAAATGGTCAAGACATAAAGATTGATATATTGGACGGCTATATTCGGACACGGAAGTGTTCCGGGTGATTTCGGAGAAAACCGGAGAACCGGAGGG